>NC_066577.1:6930692-6963192 GCF_024679095.1 Eriocheir sinensis
TGACTGACTGGGTGACTGACTGACTGGGTGACTGACTGACTGGGTGACTGACTGACTGGGTGACTGACTGACTGGGTGACTGACTGACTGGGTGACTGACTGACTGGGTGACTGACTGACTGGGTGACTGACTGACTGGGTGACTGACTGACTGGCTGAGTGACTGACTGACTGGCTGACTGACTGGGTGACTGACTGACTGGGTGACTGACTGACTGGGTGACTGACTGACTGGCTGAGTGACTGACTGACTGGCTGAGTGACTGACTGACTGACTGGGTGACTGACTGACTGGGTGACTGACTGACTGGGTGACTGACTGACTGGGTGACTGACTGACTGGGTGACTGACTGACTGGGTGACTGACTGACTGGGTGACTGACTGACTGACTGACTGACTGGGTGACTGACTGACTTGGTGACTGACGGTCTTGGTGACTGACTGACTGGGTGACTGACTGGCTGACTGACCGACTGCGTGACTGACTGACGGGGTGACTGACTGACTGGGTGACTGACTGACTGGGTGACTGACTGACTGGGTGACTGACTGACTGACTGGGTGACTGACTGACTGGGTGACTGACTGACTGACTGACTGACTGACTGACTGACTGACTGACTGGGTGACTGACTGACTGACTGACTGACTGGGTGACTGACTGACTGACTGACTGACTGGGTGACTGACTGACTGGGTGACTGACTGACTGGGTGACTGACTGACTGACTGGGTGACTGACTGACTGGGTGACTGACTGACTGGGTGACTGACTGACTGTATGACTGACTGACTGGGTGACTGACTGACTGGGTGACTGACTGACTGTGTGACTGACTGACTGACTGACTGACTGTGTGACTGACTGACTGTGTGACTGACTGACTGGGTGACTGACTGACTGACTGACTGACTGACTGGGTGACTGACTGACTGGGTGACTGACTGACTGGGTGACTGACTGACTGGGTGACTGACTGACTGGCTGAGTGACTGACTGACTGGGTGACTGACTGACTGACTGGGTGACTGACTGACTGGGTGACTGACTGACTGGGTGACTGACTGACTGACTGGCTGACTGAGTGGCTGACTGACTGGCTGGGTGACTGACTGACTGGGTGAATGACTGACTGACTGGGTGACGGACTGACTGGCTGACTGACTGACTGGGTGACGGACTGACTGACTGGGTGACGGACTGGCTGACCGACTGGGTGAATGACTGACTGACCGACTGGGTGAATGACTGACTGACTGACTGGGTGACTGAC
Organism: Eriocheir sinensis; assembly: GCF_024679095.1. Lineage (NCBI taxonomy): Eukaryota > Metazoa > Arthropoda > Malacostraca > Decapoda > Varunidae > Eriocheir > Eriocheir sinensis. The sequence continues at coordinate 6,931,969 of NC_066577.1, forward strand.
TGACTGACTGGGTGAATGAATGACTGACTGACTGGGTGAATGACTGACTGACTGATTGATTGACTGACTGGCTGACTGACTGACTGACTGGCTGGGTGACTGACTGACTGACTGGGTGACTGACTGACTGGCTGGGTGACTGACTGACTGACTGACTGGGTGGGTGACTGACTGACTGGCTGGGTGACTGAATGACTGACTGGCTGGGTGACTGACTGACTGACTGGCTGGGTGACTGACTGACTGACTGACTGACTGACTGACTGGGTGACTGACTGACTGGCTGAGTGACTGACTGACTGGGTGACTGACTGACTGGCTGAGTGACTGACTGACTGGCTGAGTGACTGACTGACTGGCTGGGTGACTGACTGACTGACTGACTGACTGACTGACTGGGTGACTGACTGACTGGCTGAGTGACTGACTGACTGGGTGACTGACTGACTGGCTGAGTGACTGACTGACTGGCTGAGTGACTGACTGACTGGCTGGGTGACTGACTGACTGACTGACTGACTGACGACTGACTGACTGGGTGACTGACTGACTGGCTGAGTGACTGACTGACTGGGTGACTGACTGACTGGCTGAGTGACTGACTGACTGGCTGACTGACTGACTGACTGACTGGGTGACTGACTGACTGGCTGAGTGACTGACTGACTGGCTGACTGACTGACTGACTGACTGGGTGACTGACTGACTGGCTGAGTGACTGACTGACTGGGTGACTGACTGACTGGCTGAGTGACTGACTGACTGGCTGACTGACTGACTGGGTGACTGACTGACTGACTGACTGGCTGACTGACTGACTGACTGACTGGGTGACTGACTGACTGGCTGAGTGACTGACTGACTGGCTGACTGACTGACTGACTGGGTGACTGACTGACTGGCTGAGTGACTGACTGACTGGCTGAGTGACTGACTGACTGGCTGGGTGACTGACTGACTGACTGACTGACTGACTGACTGGGTGACTGACTGACTGGCTGAGTGACTGACTGGCTGACTGACTGACTGGCTGAGTGACTGACTGACTGGCTGAGTGACTGACTGACTGGCTGGGTGACTGACTGACTGACTGACTGACTGACTGACTGGGTGACTGACTGACTGGCTGAGTGACTGACTGACTGGGTGACTGACTGACTGTCTGCGTGACTGACTGACTGGCTGAGTGACTGACTGACTGGCTGGGTGACTGACTGACTGACTGACTGACTGACTGACTGGGTGACTGACTGACTGGCTGAGTGACTGACTGACTGGGTGACTGACTGACTGGCTGAGTGACTGACTGACTGGCTGAGTGACTGACTGACTGGCTGGGTGACTGACTGACTGACTGACTGACTGACTGACTGGGTGACTGACTGACTGGGTGACTGACTGACTGGGTGACTGACTGACTGGCTGAGTGACTGACTGACTGGCTGACTGACTGACTGACTGAGTGACTGACTGACTGGCTGAGTGACTGACTGACTGGCTGACTGACTGACTGACTGACTGGGTGACTGACTGACTGGCTGAGTGACTGACTGACTGGGTGACTGACTGACTGGCTGAGTGACTGACTGACTGGCTGACTGACTGACTGACTGACTGGGTGACTGACTGACTGGCTGAGTGACTGACTGAGTGACTGACTGGCTGACTTCCTCTCTTCCTTTTTCTTTCCTCTCCTCCTCTTCCTCCCATTTCTCTTCCTTTTTTTCCTTTTCCTTCCTCCATATTTCTTCTCTTCCTCCTTCCTTTCCTTCTTTCTCTTCCTCTTCATTTCCTTTTCCTTCCCTTCCTTTCCTTTCAATTTCCTTCTTTTATTTTCTTTCTTTTCCTTTCCTCTCAATCTTATTCTTCCCTTCCCTTCCTCCTTTCTCTCTTCCCTTCCTTTCCCTTCCCTTCCCTTCCTTTCCCTTCCTTTCCCTTCCCTTCCCTTCCTTTCCCTTCCCTTCCTTTCCTTCCCTTCCTTCCTTCCTTTTCCCTTCCTCTCCTTCCCTTCCCTTCCTTTCTTCCTTCTCCCTTCCTTTCCTTCCCTTCCTCTCCTTTCCCTTCCCTTCCCTTCCTTTCCTTTCCCTTCTCTTCCTTTCCTTTCCCTTCCCTTCCTCTCCTTTCCCTTCCTTCCTTTCCTCTCCTTTCCCTTCTCTTCTTTCCCCTTCCCTTCCCTTCCCTTTCATTAGTAGTAGCGTAGTGGGGGTGGGTGAAGCAACGCACCCCCTGACGTATGCTCCCCATTAGCTGTCTCTCCCTTCCTTTCCTTTGTTCAAACTTTTCCTTTTCCTCCAATTTTTCTTCCTTTATATTTTTCTTTCCTATGTTCGTTTTTGTCCTCTTAGGGGGGGGGGGAGGGGGAGGTGGAGGGGGAGTGAAGCAACACACCCTCTGATGTATGTTCCCCATCAATTATTCAGTTTCCTTCTCTGATTTTCCCTGTTTTTCTTTCCCTCCATCCCCTTCTTCCTTCTTTCCTTCCTTCCTTCCTCCCTTCCTTCCTTCTTTCCCTCCCTTCCTTCCTTCTTTCCCTCCCTCCCTTCCTTCCTTCTTTGCTCCCATCTCCCTTAAGTTAGCTCCCTTCCTCCCTTCCCCTTCATTTCTCCGAGTTATCCCTTTTCGGGGTTGGGGTGGAGGGTGAGTGAAGCAACGCACCCTCTGATGTACGCTCCAAAAGGCCGCCTGCCCCCCCAAAAAAAACATAGAACCATTCCATTAATCATTACATTTTATTATTATTATTATCCGAACGCATCACAACAAACACATCCGATCCAACTCTTGCTGTTAGTCTGTTAAAGTGCGATATTACAAAAAAAAAGGACATAGGCTGAGGTGCGAGAGGGCTGAGTAGGTGTGAGGGTGCTGGTGTGGGGGTCTGAGAGGGTCTGTTGGGCTGAGAGAGAGGAGGAGGAAGGAGAGAGAGAGGTTGTGATTCCTAGTGTGTGTTTAGGAGGAGGAAGACAGTGGAAGAGAAAGGAAGAAGGGAAGAGGAGAGAAGAGAGAGAGAGAGAGGAGAGGAGGAGGAAGGTCAGATCATCTAGTATACGGAGGCATAAGGAAGGATAGGGCAGCATAGGGAGTGTCGGGAAGCATGGGCAAATGTAGGGCATCATAGGACAGCATGGAAAGTGAGGAGGATACAGAAGCATGGGGGAGAAGGATGGGTAGGGTACAGAAGCATAGGGCAGCATGGGGAAGGATGGCAAGGGTACAGAAGCATAGGGTAGAAGGGGGAGTTGTTTTGGGGGAGTGGGGCAGTATAGGGAAGAAGGGGTTGTGTTAGGGGAGGTGTGGGCAAGCATTGGTGTGTGAGCGACCCCCGAAAGCCAGGGTCGTTTTAGATGGGTCTCCGAGTGTCTCCCAACCCTGGCGTTCCTCCTAATGTCCTCCTCCATCTCCACAGCTCCTCCTCCTCCTCCTCCTCACATCTTCCTCCACCCCTTAACAGTGTCCCATGTCGGTGGTCCTCTTCCTCGGGGCAGCCTTGAGAATATCGTCCACCCTGAGAATCATCTCCGCTGCCTCTGCCGCGGACAACAAGACCTGACGCTTGACCTGGAAACTCTCTGTGATGCCGACCTGGGCCATGCAGTCGATGGTCCCGTCCTCCATGTTCAGCCCTAAGGTGTCCCCGCCGTCGGCATGCCCTGCGCGGAGCTCCGACAACAGCTGCGCGGAGTCGAAGCCAGCATTGTCTGAGATGGTTATGGGGATGGTGAGGAGAGCTTTGGCGAAGGATTCCATGGCCAGCGCTTCCTTCCCTGGCATGTGTGTGGCCGCCTCCTGGACTGCACGCGCCATCAGGGTCTCGCTGCACCCTGGGGGACGGGGAGAAGGGGGTTAGGACAGGAACAAAGAGCAAGAGGGAGTTGTTTGGGGGTAGGGATGAGGAGGGAGGGTTAGGTTAGCTTGTGGATTTTCAGTCATGTAATCATCCTTCTTCTCCTCCTCCTCCTCCTCCTCCTCTTTCTTCTTCCTCCTCCTCCTCCTCTTTCTTCTTCCTCCTCCTCCTCTTTCTTCTTCCTCTTCCTCCTCCTCCTCCTCTTCCTCCTCCTCCTCCTCTTTCTTCTTCCTCTTCCTCCTCCTTCTTCTTCCTCTTCCTCCTCCTCCTCCAACAACGAGGAAGAGGAGGAGGAGGAGAAGAGATACACACTCAATCCTTACCCCCATGTACGTTTAAACAATAATAAAACTTGTATATCCTCTGTGCTGTTTACGTTCACACCCATCCATACACCCCCATCACATCCTTCCACACCCATACACATGTGCACCCATCTCCCCCACCCCTCACACCCTATGCCCTTGTAGTGTAGGGGATTAGAATGCCTGTAGTTTCCTCCCTTCCCATAACGCAAGGCAGGCAACACCCTTTATAAACACCCCCATGCTTACACCCCATCCCCCACACATCCTAAATCCACCTCCCCTACAACTTCCACTCCCCCTTCCGTTCCCTTACACCCACCTCCACCATACACCACGCGGGTCTCCTTGACGGTCTGGGTAAGCACACAGAGAGCGTCGTGGAGGGAGCGCTCGGCCTCCTCCAAGATCTGTGTGGTGGCCCCGCGGAGAACGACAGTGCACGCCTCTCCCATCTTGACCCCGGAGAATCGGATCATGCGGTCCTCCCCGATGATGCACTGTGGAGAGGGGGAGAAGAAGGGGGTGTTAGATGATGGGGGTAGAAGGGGAGGAGAGAGAGGGAAGGAGGATAAAGGATTGAGATGATGAGATAAAGAACAGGAATGAGAGAGGAAAGAGGAGGAGGAGAAAGGGAGAACTGGAGGAAGGGAAAGGAAGGGAAGGAGGAGAAATTTGAAAGGAAGAAAGGAAGGGAAGGAAAGGGAAGGGAAGGAGGAGAAATTTGAAAGGAAGGAAGGGAAGGGAACGGAAAGGAAGGAAGGGAAAGAGAAAGGAAGGGAAGGGAAAGGAAGGGAAGAGAAAGGAAGGAAGGAAAGAACAAAACAGAGGAAGAGAAAGGAAGGAAGGAAGGAAGGAGAAAAAGGAATTGAAGGAAGTGACCAAAAATTGAAAATAACAAAACTAACAAAATTCAAAGGAAAGCAAAACACACACACACACACACACACACACACACACACACACACACCTCCTCAATGACATCACAAGTGCCGAGGTTGACCAGCTCAGGGGCGTCGAAGGTGGAGGCAATCTCTCCGCCGGTCACGAGGGCAAGACGCTCAATCCCGGCAAAGTCTGCATGTTCAATGGCCATCACTCCTGCGTCGGCAAACAGCTGCTCGGGGTAGTTGTAGATCAGCTGTCTGTAGGGGGTGCAAGAGAGGGGGTGTTTATAGGGGTGAGAGGCTGTTAGTGAGCTGTCAGAGGGGAGGTGTGTTTGTAGGGGAGAAAACAGCTGATTGGGGTACTTGTGGATCAGCTGTCTGTAGGGGTGAGAGAGATGGGGTGTTTATAAGGAGGGAGAGGCTGTTAGTGAGCTGTCAGAGGGGAGGGAAGGGAAAGGGGTGGGAGGTGTGTTTGTAGGGGAGAAAACAGCTGATTGGGGTACTTGTGGATCGGATGTCTGTAGGGGTGAGAGAGAAGGGGTGTTTATAAGGAGGGAGAGGCTGTTAGTGAGCTGTCAGTAGGGAGAGGGAGAGGAAGGAGGAGGAGGAGGAGGAGGGAGAGAAATTGACCAAGAGGAAGAGGAGGAGGGAGAGAAACTGGAGGAATTAGAGAGAGAGAATGATGGAGGAGGAAGGGAAGGAAGGAAGGAAGGAAGGAGAAAGGGAGAGAGAGAGAAAAGGGAGAGGAAGGAGGAAAAATATCAATGTTCCTTCTCCCTCCCTCCGTTCTCTCTCTCTCCTACCTCCCTTCCCTCTTCCTTCTCTTCCCTCTCTTCCTCTTCCTTCCACCTCCTCCTCTATCTTCTCTCTCCTCCCTCTATTCCCTTCTCTTCCTCTCCAATCTTTCACCTCCTCCTCCTTCTCCCCTGTCCCTCCTACCTCCCTTCCTTCTCTCTCCTTCTTCCTTCTCCAATCCCATCTCCTCCCCCTGCCCTCCCCACCCTGTCTCTACTACTACTACTACTACTACTACTACTACTAATTCCACCGTACCTGTTGATGAAAACGTTGATGTCGTGTTTGAGGATCTTCTGAACCTTGGCCTTCATCTTCTCCTTCTCGGCAAGCTCAAGCTCGGCCACCTGCAGACAGACAGACAGACAGACAATTAGGTTAGGTGATATGTATACAGACAAACAGACAGACAGGTAAAGTATATCATTGACCCACAAATATACATCTTCACAAGCAGGAGAAGCCTACATAACCAAATCAAATCTCCCATTCTCTCTCTCTTCTTCCTCTCTCTCTCTCTCTCTCTCTCTCTCTCTCTCTCTCTCTCTCTCTTCCCTTCCCTGACCCTTCCTTCTCTTCCCCCCCAAACAATCCCTTCCTCCTCCTCCTCCTCCGCCCTTCTCTGTCTCCATCCACTTTCCTTTTCTCCACCCTTGCTCCGCTTCATCTCTCTCTTCTCCCTTCCTTCTCCACCCCCCCAAACAATCCCTTCTTCCTCCTCCTCCTCACCTTAGCTGTTGAGTCCACGGAGATCTTGGAGCCGAACACCTTAATCTTGTCTGTGTCCATTGGGGTGTTAGCGACCAGAATGCGCGCCTTCTCGATCCTCTTGGGCTGGTTAACGCCAATCTTTTTCTCCAGTATGAAGCCTGGAGGAGGAGGAGGAGGAGGAGGAGGAGGAGGAGAGAGGGTTAGGAGGGAAGGGATGAAGGAAGGAAGGGAGGAGGGAGAGAAAGGAGGGAAGGGAGAGGATCAATATTGTAGCAAAACACACACACACACACACACACACACAGGAGGAGGAGGAAAGAGAGAGAGGGAAGGTTAGGAAGGAGAGGATGAAGGAAGGAAGGAGACAGAGGAGGAAAAGGAAGGAAGGAGAGAGGAGAGAAAGGAAGGAAGGAAGGAGAGAGAGGAGGGAAAGGAAGGAAGGAAGGGAAGGGAAAGGAAGGAAGGATAGAAGGGAGAGGAAGGAAAGGAAGGAAGGGAAGGGAAAGGAGGGAAGGAAGAAAGGAGGGAGGGAAGGAAGGAAGGGAAGGAAGAAAGGAAGGAAGGAAAGGGAAAGGAGGGAGGGATAGAAGGGAGAGAAAGGAAGGAAGGAGGGAGGGAGGGAAGAAAGGAAGGAAGGAAGGGAAATGAGGGAAGGATAGAAGGGAGAAAAGGAAGGAAGGAAAGAAAGGAAGGAAGGAAGGAGGGAGGGAAGGAAGAAAGAAAGGAAGGAAGGAAGGGAAGGGAAAGGAGGGAAGGATAGAAGGGAGAGAAAGGAAGGGAAGGGAAAGGAGGGAAGGATAGAAGGGAGAGAAAGGAAGGAAGGAAGGAAGAAAGGAAGGAAGGAAGGAAGAAAGGAAGGAAGGAAGGAAGAAAGGAAGGAAGGAAGGGAAGGGAAAGGAGGGAAGGAAGGAAGGAAGGAACAGAAGAAGGAATGGAGGAAAAGATTGACGAAGAGGAGGAGGAGGAGGAAGAGAAAGAGAGGAGGAGGAAGAAGAGGAAGAAGGAAGAGACAGAAAAAAAATCAATATAGCAAAACACACACACACACACACACACACACACACCAAAAAAATAAAATAACAACAATACATAAAAATCTCTAGAATAACACCCATCCCTCTTCCCCCCAGCCCATAGCTCACCCTCGTCCAGGAAGGAGTCCCCCAGCGTGCCGCCAGTCTTCTTGATGATCTGAATGGCGTCCAGGTTGCCGGAGCCCTTCAGCCGCAGCACGGCGTCCACGGCGAGCTTGGCGAAGAACTCCTTGTGCTGTGCCAGAATCTTGGAGCTGAGGGTGGTCTTGGCGATCTGGAGGGGGAGGGGGTAAGAGAGGGGGGGGGGGGGTGAGTATTGGTATGGTATGGTATGGTATGGTTAGGTTTGGTTAGGTATGGTTTGGTTAGGTTAGGTTAGGTAAGGTTAGGTATGGTATGGTTAGGTTAGGTTTGGTTAGGTTATGTATGGTATGGTTAGGTAAGGTTATGTTATGTATGGTATGGTTAGGTAAGGTATGGTAAGGTTAGGTATGGTAAAGTTATGTATGGTATGGTAAGGTTAGGTATGGTATGGTAAGGTTATGTATGGTATGGTATGGTAAGGTTAGGTATGGTAAGGTTAGGTAAGGTAAGGTTAGGTTATGTAAGGTAAGGTTAGGTAAGGTAAGGTTATGTATGGTATGGTAAGGTTAGGTTAGGTATGGTTAGGTTATGTAAGGTTAGGTTAGGTAAGGTCAAGTAAGGTCTGGTTGTATGTAGTAAGGTCAAATATAGTTAAGTTACATCAGGTCAGATCAGGTCACACACACACATGCGATCCTCCCTGAAGCTATATTATATCAAGGCAGAGTTATAATAGGCTAGGTAAGGTTACACAAGGTCAGGTCAGGTCAGGTCATCTCCCCCCACACCACGCATACCCTCATGACATCCTCCCTGAAGCTATATTATATCAAGGTTAGGTAAGGTTACACAAGGTCAGGTCAGGTCATCTCCCCACCACGCATACCCTCATGACATCCTCCCTGAAGCTATATTATATCAAGGTTAGGTAAGGTTACACAAGGTCAGGTCAGGTCATCTTCCCCCACACCGCCCTTACCCTCATGACATCCTCCCTGAAGCTATATTATATCAAGGTTAGGTAAGGTTACACAAGGTCAGGTCAGGTCATCTTCCCCCCACACCACCCTTACCCTCATGACATCCTCCCTGAAGCTATATTATATCAAGGTTAGGTAAGGTTACACAAGGTCAGGTCAGGTCATCTCCCCCCACACCACGCATACCCTCATGACATCCTCCCTGAAGCTATATTATATCAAGGTTAGGTAAGGTTACACAAGGTCAGGTCAGGTCATCTTCCCCCCACACCACACATACCCTCATGACATCCTCCCTGAAGCTATATTATATCAAGGTTAGGTAAGGTTACACAAGGTCAGGTCAGGTCATCTCCCCCCACACCACGCTCACCCTCATAACATCCTCCCTGAAGCTATATTATATCAAGGTTAGGTAAGGTTACACAAGGTCAGGTCAGGTCATCTTCCCCCACACCACGCATACCCTCATGCCATCCTCCCTGAAGCTATATTATATCAAGGTTAGGTAAGGTTGCACAAGGTCAGGTCAGGTCATCTCCCCCCCACACCACGCATACCCTCATGAGGTCCTCCTTGAAGCTCTCTGGGTTGGCTGAGTTGTCCCTGGCAGCGTTGGTGAGGGCGGTGCGCGCTGCGTCGGTAGCCTTGCGGTAGCCGGCGATGATGGTCTGTGGGTGCAGCCGCATAGACACAAGCTTCTCGGCCTCCCGCAGCAGCTCGGAGGCAAGGACGACAACGGAGGTGGTGCCGTCGCCGACCTAGAGAGGGTTAAGAAATGATGAATAAAAATAATGATAAGAAAGAAGGAAAATAATAGGAAATAGGGAAAGAATGACAGGAAAGGGAAAGGAAAAGAAGGAAAAGGAAATTGAATAAGGGAAAAGAAAATAAGGAAAAGAAGGAAAAGAAGATGAAAATGGAAATAAGGAAAAAAAAAGTTAAAATGTAAAAAAATAAAAATAAAAATAAAACAGGAAAATGTAAAAGAAAAGAAGACAAAAAAATGGAAATGAATAAATTAAAATGAAAAAAAAAAGAAAACATTTTGGTAGGCTCAATTTTTAGAAACTTTAATTTTAGGGGTAACTTTTTTTTTTCTTTTGAGGGAGAGCATTTTTAATTCTCTCTCTCTCTCTCTCTCTCTCTCTCTCTCTCTCTCTCTCCTTTTCCTCTTTTTTTTCTTATTTTTCATTTTTTTTCATTTATTTTTTCTTTGTTTCATTTTTTTCTTCCATTTTCTTCTCTCTCTCTCTCTCTCTCTCTCTCTCTCAATATTACCTTCTCTAATTTGTATGAGAGAGAGAGAGAGAGAAAGACTGTCCCATATCCTCCTAACTCTCTCTCTCTCTCTCTCTCTCTCTCTCTCTCTCTCTCTCTCTCACCTCATCGTCCTGGGTCTTGCTAATGTCAACCAGGATCTTGGCGGCTGGGTTGTCCACTCCGATGTTACGCAGGATGGTTGCCCCGTCGTTGGTGACCTCAATCTGACCTATGGAGGAGGAGGAGGAGGAGGAGGATTAAGATTAGTTACATAGGTATGGATTATCAAAATATATTCATCTTGTAAATTATTTCATTATTATTATTATTATTATCATATTTTTTAATCTCTCTCAAAAGCCCAAAATTACTCTACTTTTTTCTTTCTTTTCTATACTGGTACTAAAGAACTGGATCTCTCTCTCTCTCTCTCTCTCTCTCTCTCTCTCTCTCTCTCTCTCAATTTCCCTTCCATCCCTTTTCTTTCAACTTCCCCTTCCATCCCTTCTCTTCCTCTCCCTTCCTTCCCTCCCCTTCTCTTTCTTTCAGTTTCCCTTCCTTTCTCTTCCTTCCCCTTCCCTTCTATCTCCATAATATATTTTTCAACACACACACACACACACACACATACCCTCGCTCCGTCCCATGGCTACCAGTATCTTGTCCATGCCCCGCGGCCCTAGGGTGGAGCGCACGAGGTCCCCGACAGCGATGGCCCCGATGAAGGAGCTGAGTCTCGCCGTCTCAGAGCGCTCCTCCTCCGCCTCGGACTTCATGATCTGGATGGGGTTGAGTGCCAGCGCCTGGGAGGAAAGGGGCGGTAATGTTGATGATGTCACAGTTTATATGTTGACGCCCAAAGTGATGCAGTAACAAATCATGGGTTGGTTGACGGGGCAAACTATATGTACAAAATAAAAGAGATCTACCTGTGTTTTGGCAACCTTAAGCATCTCGTAAGCTTGGTTAGTTTAATCAAAATCTATTTCCAAAACCAAATTACTACCAAAAAATGATCTTTAACCTGGTATCAGCGGGGACCATGTTTCTTAATGGTCCCTCCGAGCGAGAATAATGGGAAAAAATCAACTCTCACGCAAACCATTTCATAATATATATCTAAGTATTTGTGATGTGATTATGTATCATCTATTTTGGGGGGTTTATATCATGGCACAAATTTGGCCCGTCGCTGCTACACGGTAAAGCCACAAATTTATTACATCGCTGCTACGGTAAAACCACAAATTTGGCCCGTCGCTGCTACGGTAAAGCCACAAATTTTCTACGGTAAAGCCACAAATTTGGCCCGTCGCTGCTACGGTAAAACCACAAATTTGGCCCGTCGCTGCTACATGGTAAAACCACAAATTTGGCCCGTCGCTGCTAGACGGTAAAGCCACAAATTTGGCCCGTCGCTGCTACACGGTAAAGCCACAAATTTGGCCCGTCGCTGCTACACGGTAAAAACCTAAATTTATTACGTCGCTGCTACGGTAAAGCCACAAATTTGGCCGTCGCTGCTACTACGGTAAAACCACAAATTTGGCCCGTCGCTGCTACACGGTAAAGCCACAAATTTGGCGTCGCTGCTACTACGGTAAATAAATTTGCCACAAATTTGGCTGCTACACGGTAAAGCCACAAATTTGGCCCGTCGCTGCTACGGTAAAGCCACAAATTTGGCCCGTCGCTGCTACACGGTAAAACCACAAATTTGGCCATTCGTCGCTGCTACACGGTAAAGCCACAAATTTGGCCCGTCGCTGCTACACGGTAAAGCCACAAATTTGGCCGTCGCTGCTACGGTAAAGCCACAAATTTATTCGTCGCTGCTACACGGTAAAACCACAAATTTGGCCCGTCGCTGCTACAAGGTAAAACCACAAATTTGGCCCGTCGCTGCTACACGGTAAAGCCACAAATTTGGCCCGTCGCTGGTACACGGTAAAGCCACAAATTTGGCCCGTCGCTGGTACACGGTAAAGCCACAAATTTGGCCCGTCGCTGCTACACGGTAAAGCCACAAATTTGGCCCGTCGCTGCTACACGGTAAAGCCACAAATTTGGCCCGTCGCTGGTACACGGTAAAGCCACAAATTTGGCCCGTCGCTGCTACACGGGTTAAGATTTACTTCCTGCTCCCTCCCATGTCCGGTGTCCTGACTAACCAGCTGCTCTTTTGTTGTCAAGTGTGTCCTCTACTAAGCTTGGCAAGTGTGTCCTCTGCTAAGCTTGGCAAGTGTGTCCTCTGCTAAGCTTGTCAAGTGTGTCCTCTGCTAAGCTTGTCAAGTGTGTCCTCTACTAAGCTTGCCAAGTGTGTCGTCTACTAAGCTTGTCAAGTGTGTCCTCTGCTAAGCTTGTCAAGTGTATCCTCTACTAAGCTTGTCAAGTGTATCCTCTACTAAGCTTGGCAAGTGTGTCCTCTGCTAAGCTTGGCAAGTGTGTCCTCTGCTAAGCTTGGCAAGTGTGTCCTCTGCTAAGCTTGTCAAGTGTGTCCTCTGCTAAGCTTGTCAAGTGTGTCCTCTGCTAAGCTTGTCAAGTGTGTCCTCTGCTAAGCTTGTCAAGTGTGTCCTCTGCTAAGCTTGTCAAGTGTGTCCTCTGCTAAGCTTGTCAAGTGTGTCCTCTGCTAAGCTTGTCAAGTGTGTCCTCTACTAAGCTTGTCAAGTGTGTCCTCTGCTAAGCTTGTCAAGTGTGTCCTCCACTAAGCTTGTCAAGTGTGTCCTCTGCTAAGCTTGTCAAGTGTGTCCTCTACTAAGCTTGTCAAGTGTGTCCTCTGCTAAGCTTGTCAAGTGTGTCCTCTGCTAAGCTTGTCAAGTGTGTCCTCTACTAAGCTTGTCAAGTGTGTCCTCTGCTAAGCTTGTCAAGTGTGTCCTCTACTAAGCTTGTCAAGTGTGTCCTCCACTAAGCTTGTCAAGTGTGTCCTCCACTAAGCTTGTCAAGTGTGTCCTCCACTAAGCTTGTCAAGTGTGTCCTCCACTAAGCTTGTCAAGTGTGTCCTCTACTAAGCTTGTCAAGTGTGTCCTCTACTAAGCTTGTCAAGTGTGTCCTCTACTAAGCTTGTCAAGTGTGTCCTCCACTAAGCTTGTCAAGTGTGTCCTCCACTAAGCTTGTCAAGTGTGTCCTCCACTAAGATTTTCAATTGTGTCCTCCACTAAGATTGTCAAGTGTGTCCTCCCCTAAGCTTGTCAAGTGTGTCCTCTACTAAGCTTGTCAAGTGTGTCCTCTACTAAGCTTGTCAAGTGTGTCCTCCACTAAGCTTGTCAAGTGTGTCCTCCACTAAGCTTGTCAAGTGTGTCCTCTACTAAGCTTGTCAAGTGTGTCCTCCACTAAGCTTGTCAAGTGTGTCCTCTACTAAGCTTGTCAAGTGTGTCCTCTACTAAGCTTGGCAAGTGTGTCCTCCACTAAGCTTGTCAAGTGTGTCCTCCACTAAGCTTGTCAAGTGTGTCCTCTACTAAGCTTGTCAAGTGTGTCCTCCACTAAGCTTGTCAAGTGTGTCCTCCACTAAGCTTGTCAAGTGTGTCCTCTACTAAGCTTGTCAAGTGTGTCCTCTACTAAGCTTGGCAAGTGTGTCCTCTACTAAGCTTGTCAAGTGTGTCCTCTACTAAGCTTGTCAAGTGTGTCCTCTACTAAGCTTGGCAAGTGTGTCCTCTACTAAGCTTGGCAAGTGTGTCCTCTACTTCCGAGTGACCCAAAGGTGTTGCAAGAGTTTAGGGAGCATAAGAGTTCCTCCGGCCACCTTTCCCTGCCCCACCCACGGCAGACATGGAGGTTCAGAGCCTTTAAGAGGCGTGGCTTGTTGAAACAGAGTGAGGAGGGACACATGTGGGAGAACACTGCCTGCAATGTGCCGCGCTGCTGAACACACGCCCACACTCACCACGCTAAGGTGTGTAAGACTTAGCATTATGGTGAGATAAAATGTGAAAACAAGGCCCCCAATTAGGTCGGATACATTAAGTTAGGTTAGTTAAATTTATTCAGTCATCGGTGTGGGCCAGCAGAAGTATATATCCAGTGTGTGAAGGGCCGGGGTGGTGGGGTGGTCCACTGTGGGGGAGGGGCAAGTCCTCTATACCAGTGTTTCTTAAAGTGTGGTCCGCGGACCCCCAGGGGTCCGTGGAATGTTCCAAGGGGTCCGCAGGATAATTTTTAATATCGATTTCAGTCAAATTTTCGGCCAAAACGTCATAAATTCCTATTTTTGTAGCACCAAATCCTGATGGCTTTTTACAGTGGCTAAGTCACATTGGGATTTGAAGATAAGCCAGTAATAAATAATTCAGTTGTAATTTCAGTATATTATGACCTGCAAACACTTTCAAACTCAAGAGGAAAATTATAATAATAAAGGGTCCGCTACATGAGTAATTTTAATAAAAGGGGTCCGCTGCACAAAAAAGTTTAAGAAACACTGCTCTATACTGTACACCCGGAATACTTCACAACACACCAGCGTGTCAGAAGGCAACAGTTCGGGCCACACACGGCAGGGACGCACACACTGAGTCTTCATCAAAATGATTTCCAAAAATGGCTACAAAAAACGATTTCTCAAAATCCAAAAATAGCTCCCCATCTCTTCCTCCCCTCCCTTTTTCTCTTCCTTTCCTCTCTTTCTCTTCCTTTCCTCTCTTTCTCTTCCTTCCCTCTCTTTCTCTCCTCCCTTCCCTCTCTTTCTCTTCCTCCCTTCCCTCTCTTTCTCTTCCTTTCCTCTCTTTCTCTCCCTTCCCTCTCTCTTTCTTCCTTTCCTCTCTTTCTCTCCCTCCCTTCCCTCTCTTTCTCTCCCTTCCCTCTCTTTCTCTTCCTCCCTTCCCTCTCTTCTCTCCGCCCTTTCCAAACGTCATCCCAAAATAGAACAAAAAAAAACCACGAAGAAACGATTAAAAGACAAACACAGGAACAAGACCCCAGGCACCTACAACACCACCAAACGCCTTTAAAAACACCACAAAACACCAAAAAACACCAAAAAACACAAATCCTTCTCGTCCCTTCCTCCCCTCTGAGTCACATGGCCGCCGCCTCGCCCTCCCGCAGCCTTCACTTCAAACCCTTATTTCTCCCTTTATACCCATTCCCACCCATCCCCGCCCATGCCAAAAGGTGCCCAGATAGTAAAATAATATATATGCACAAGGAGGGACACGGGAAAAATATATTACCATGTTTAAATGAGGTTTGTGTCACCCGGTGCGGCAGAATGCGTGTAAACAAGGAGGCGAGGGACTGAAGAGGTGAGGGAGAGTTCGGGGCGAGGCGACGATTCGGCGATTTTGACGGGTATTTTTTGGTGTTTTTCGGTGTTTTTTGGGTGTTTAATGGCGTGTTTTACTGGTGTTTGGTTGTTTGAGTGTGTTTTGTGACTTTTTTTGGTTGTTTGTGATTTTTGGTGGATTCTGGGGGACTTTTTTTGAGTTCTGGTGTTTTATTTCGTGTTTTATTGGTGTTTTATTTCGTGTTTAATTGGTGTTTTATTTCGTGTTTTATTGGTGTTTTATTTCGTGTTTAATTGGTGTTTTAGGTGTGTTTTATTGGTGTTTGGTTGTATTAGTGTGTTTTCGGCCTTTTTTTGGTTGTTTTGTGATTTTTGGTGGATTCTGGGAGACTTTTTTTGAGTCTGGTGTTTTATTTCGTGTTTTATTGGTGTTTTAGGTGTGTTTTATTGGTGTTTTACTTGTGTTTGGTTGTATTAGTGTGTTTTGGGCCTTTTTTTGGTTGTTTGGTGATTTTTGGTGGATTCTGGGGGACTTGTTATGAGTTCTGGTGTTTTATCTCGTGTTTTATTGGTGTTTTATTTCGTGTTTTATTGGTGTTTTACTGGTATTTGGTTGTTTTAGTGTGTTTTGGGCCTGTTTTTGGTTGTTTGGTGATTTTTGGTGGATTTAGGGGGGACTTTTTTTGAGTTTCGGTGTTTTATTTCGTGTTTTATTGGTGTTTTAGGTGTGTTTTATTGGTGTTTTACTGGTGTTTGGTTGTATTAGTGTGTTTTGGGCCTTTTTTTGGTTGTTTGGTGATTTTTGGTGGATTCTGGGGGACTTTTTGAGTTCAGGTGTTTTATTTCGTGTTTTATTGGTGTTTTACTGGTGTTTGGTTGTTTGAGTGTGTTTTCGGCCTTTTTTTGGTTGTTTGGTGATTTTTGGTGGATTCTGGGGGACTTTTTTTGAGTTTTGGTGTTTTATTTCGTGTTTTATGGCGTGTTTTATCTCGTGTTTTATTGATGTTTTACTGGTGTTTGGTTGTTTGAGTGTGTTTTCGGCCTTTTTTTGGTTGTTTGGTGATTTTTGGTGGATTTAGGGGGATTTTTTTTTAGTTTTGGTGTTTTATTCCGTGTTTTATTGGTGTTTTATCTCGTGTTTTATTGGTGTTTTACTGGTGTTTGGTTGTTTGAGTGTGTTTTCAGCCTTTTTTTGGTTGTTTGGTGATTTTTGGTGGATTCTGGGGGACTTTTTTTTAGTCTGGTGTTTTATTTCGTGTTTTATTGGTGTTTTACTGGTGTTTGGTTGTTTGAGTGTGTTTTCAGCCTTTTTTTTTGGTTGTTTTGTGATTTTTGGTGGATTTAGGGGGATTTTTTTTTAGTTTTGGTGTTTTATTTCGTGTTTAATTGGTGTTTTATTTCGTGTTTTATTGGTGTTTTACTTATGTTTGGTTGTATTAGTGTGTTTTCGGACTTTTTTTGGTTGTTTTGTGATTTTTGGTGGATTTAGGGGGATTTTTTTTTAGTTTTGGTGTTTTATTCCGTGTTTTATTTGGTGTTTTATTGATGTTTGGTTAGTTTTATTGATAACTGGGTGTGTTTTATCGGCCAGTCTGGTTCATATATAAGACGATTTGATGTGACAAGTTATATTTGCTTTATTTCGTTTTATTTTTTTATTTTTCGCGTTTTAATATAGATTTATTGATGTTTGTTTGATTTTATTGATGCCTGGAGGTGTTTTATTTGGCTGTTTGGTTTAATTAAGTGACAGTTTCCCTTATATATGCATTTTCCTGTGTTTTATTTGCTTTATTTCAGGTTAATATGTTGCTTTAGTCTTGTTAGTCAGTGTTTTATTTTTCATTGGTGTTTTTCTGTTTTATTCCGTGTTTTTTTTATGGTGGAGCCGAAATGTGCCTCGTCGAAACCTCCTTCTCTCTCCTCAATGACTCATGTTAATCTATAATGCACGAATCATCAATTTCTCGCCATCAATATACTTATGAATAATTAATGAGTTGAATTATGGACATTTTTCATCAATAGGTCGATTAAAATTCATAATTACTCACGAGTTCTAGAATCATCCACCACATGACTCACCCAAAATATATTACTGAGGCTGATTATATAGTTTCTTTTATTTGTAACTTATGAATAATTAAATAATGAGTAGCTAGAAGGGTATGAATATCTAATTACGTTAAAATATATATAATAATGGCGGTAATTCTTTAGGCTCGTGGGCTGTCTCCTTGCCGCCAAACCACAACATTGCAAGGTGACCGCTGGGAAAGTTCCTCGTGGACGCTGATTTCACACCTTTATTGACCTTCCAGACGCACCTTAAGGTCAGTGAAGGTCAATGAGAGGTCAGGTCAGATGTACAATGCTTCCTAACCCCTATATGAGACCTGTGAGCTTAGTAATCTTAGTGAAAACGTAGCCTAGAGAATGTTGGGTCATGGTTTGTGGTCATATTTAAGCTGAATTTACACCTTTATTGACCTTCTACATGCACCCTGAGGTCAGTGGAGGTCAAGGAGAGGTCAGGTCAGGGTCACAATACTTTCTAACCCATATATAAGACCTGTGAGCTTAGTAATCTTAGTGAAAACGTAGCCTAGAGAATGTTGGGTCATGGTTTGTGGTCATATTTAAGCTGAATTTACACCTTTATTGACCTCCCTGACGCACCCCGAGGTAAAAGGAGGTCAAAGAAAGGTCAGGGCAAAGTCACAATACTTTCTAAGCCATGTATAAGGGCTGTAAGGAGATAAATCAATATAAACGTAGCCGAGAGAAAGTTTTGTCATGGTTTGTGGTCACCAGCTGAAAACAGTTTAGCTCCTCAAGGTCCCGGAAGGTTAGGTGGAGGCAAGGGAAGAATGGAGAGGCTGTACTCTGTGTGTCTGTCAAGGTGTCTGTGTGCCAGCAGCTGTGTGGAGGGTAGGAAGTGGAGGCTGTGTTTATTAATGTGTGTTATTTACCCCCGTGTGTGTGTGTGTGTGTGTGTGTGTGTGTGTGTGTGTGTGTGTGTGTGTGGAGGGTAGGAAGTGGAGGCTGTGTTTATTAATGTGTGTTATTTACCCCCGTGTGTGTGTGTGTGTGTGTGTGTGTGTGTGTGTGTGTGTGGAGGGTAGGAAGTGGAGGCTGTGTTTATTTATGTGTGTTCTTTCCCCCCGTGTGTGTGTGTGTGTGTGTGTGTGTGTGTGTGTGTGTGGAGGGTAGGAAGTGGAGGCTGTGTTTATTAATGTGTGTTATTTACCCCCGTGTGTGTGTGTGTGTGTGTGTGTGTGTGTGTGTGTGTGGAGGGTAGGAAGTGGAGGCTGTGTTTATTAATGTGTGTTATTTACCCCCGTGTGTGTGTGTGTGTGTGTGTGTATCAAGTTCTATATGCCTTCCCTCCACCTCTCCTTCTCCTCCTTGTGTTGTGGTGTACGCCTGATGGGCCAGCCTCCCGTGACTCACTCGGTTAGCGTGGTACCTCTCTGGCACACTGGTTAAAGGGTGGCTCTCCCATCTCGCTGGTTGTGGGTTTGATTCCCGGCGCTGGCGAAACCTTTCCTTGTCTGAATTGATGTCTGGTGTGTTGTATGAGACGCTGGGGTCGGGTGGAGGCCTAGGGAGGGAAAATTCGGAGCAGTATACTCTCTCTTCCTTCTCCTCCTCCTCCTCCTCCTCCTCTCACTTCATTATAAGAGGAGGAGAAGGAAGAATACAGGAGGAATGTTGTGTATCATTGTAGTGGGGAGGGAAGAAGAGGAGGAGGAGGAGGAGGAGAGGAAAGAGAAAACGGAGGAAAAAGTTGAAATGGAAAAAAACAATAATTAGAAAAAGAATAAAGAAGATTAGAACAGGAGGAAGAGGAGGAGGAGGAGGAGGAAGAAGAGGCAGAGGAGGAGGAGGAGGAGGAGGAGGAGGAAGAAGAGGCAGAGGAGGAGGAGGAGGAAAGAGAAAACGGAGGAAAAAGTTGAAATGTAAAAAAACAATAATTAGAAAAAGAATAAAGAAAATTAAAACAACAGGAGGAGGAGGAGGAAGAAGAGGAGGAGGAGGAGGAAGATTAACGTGTACCCCCCCCCCCCTCTTCCCTCAGGTCCGCCCAGTAGCAAGATGTCTTCCGAGGTCAAGCATCCACAATGTAAGATCGGACCTTCCATCCTCAACGCCGACCTGTCCAACCTTGAGCAAGCCTGTGTTGATGTGAGTGTGTGTGTTTGTTTGTTTGTTATCCTCCTCCTCTTCTTCTTCTTCCTCTTCCTCCTCTTCTTCCTCTTCTTCATTCTTTTCATTATCTTCCTCTTCTTCATCTTCATTCTCTTCCTTCTTCTTCTTCTTCTTCTCCTTCTTTCTCCTTCTCTTTATCTTCTTCCTCCTCCTCCTCCTCCTCCTCCTCCTCCTCTTTTTTATCTTCATTCTCTTCTTCCTGTTGCTTGTTCTCCTCCTCCTCCTCCTCTTCTTCCTCCTCCTCCTCCTCCTCCTCCTTCTTTCTCCCCTTCTCTCCATCTTCCTCTTCCTTCACCTTGCCCTGTCTTCTCCTCCTCCTCCTCCTCCTCCTCCTCCTCCTCCTCCTCCTCCTCCTCCTCCTCCTCTCTTCCTCTAAATCACAGTGGAGCATATTTACTTTGTTTACCGGAGAGCAATACTAATCTCTCTCTCCTTCTCCTCCACCTCCTCCACCTCCTCCACCTCAGATGATGGCCAGCGGGGCGGACTACCTCCACCTGGACGTGATGGATGGCCACTTCGTCCCTAACCTAACCTTCGGCCATCCTCTCGTGCGATGCTTAAGGCCGAAAGTACCAGATGCCTTCTTTGATATGCACATGATGGTGTCTAATCCGGAGAAGGTTAGTGCTTGAGGGGTCATATATATTTCCCTCTGGTGACCTTGCTAGCGTGTTTTGACCCCTGTGTGACCTGGTAGGGATGCACTGGTCATCTAGCCATAAGGTCATGTGGTCTAGGGGGTCATATGAGGTCAGGGAGAGGAGATATCAGGTCAAATATACAAGTTTCTACCTGATTAAATTTTCTCATTCTGCAAGTTCGGTTCATATATTTTTCCCTCTGGTGACCTTGCTAGCGTGTTTTGACCCCTCTGTGACCTGGTAGGGATGCATTGGTCATCTAGCCATAAGGTCATGTGGTCTAGGGGGTCATATGAGGTCAGGGAGAGGAGATATCGGGTCAAATATACGAGTTTTTACCTGATTAAATTTTCCCATTCTGCAAGTTGGTCATATATTTTTCCCTCTGTTGACCTTGCTAGCGTGTTTTGACCCCTCTGTGACCTGGTAGGGATGCACTGGTCATCTAGCCATAAGGTCGGGAAGCATTGGTCATCTAGCCATAAGGTCTTGTGGTCTAGGATGTCAAGTAAGGTCAGGGAGAGGAGATATAAGGTCAAATATACAAGTTTCTACCTGATTAAATTTTCTCATTCTGCAAGTTCGGTTCATATATTTTTCCCTCTGGTGACCTTGCTATCATGTTTTGACACCTCTGTGACCTGGTAGGGAAGCACTGGTCATCTAGCCATAAGGTCATGTGGTCTAGGGGGTCATATGAGGTCAGGGAGAGGAGATATCAGGTCAAATATACAAGTTTCTACCTGATTAAATTTTCCCAGTCTGCAAGTTGGTCATATATTTTTCCCTCTGGTGACCTTGCTAGCGTGTTTTGACCCCTGTGTGACCTGGTAGGGAAGCATTGGTCATCTAGCCATAAGGTCATGTGGTCTAGGGGGTCAAGTAAGGTCAGGGAGAGGAGATATAAGGTCAAATATACAAGTTTCTACCTGATTAAATTTTCCCATTCTGCAAGTTTGGTTATATATATTTCCCTCTGGTGACCTTGCTATCGTGTTTTGACCCCTGTGTGACCTGGTAGGGATGCATTGGTCATCTAGCCATAAGGTCATGTGGTCTAGGGGGTCATATGAGGTCAGGGAGAGGAGATATAAGGTCAAATATACAAGTTTCTACCTGATTAAATTTTCTCATTCTGCAAGTTCGGTTCATATATTTTTCCCTCTGGTGACCTTGCTAGCGTGTTTTGACCCCTCTGTGACCTGGTAGGGAAGCATTGGTCATCTAGCCATAAGGTCATGTGGTCTGGGGGATCATATGAGGTCAGGGAGAGGAGATATCAGGTCAAATATACGAATTTCTACCTGATTAAATTTTCCCAGTCTGCAAGTTCGGTTCATATATATTTCCCTCTGGTGACCTTGCTAGCGTGTTTTGACCCCTGTGTGACCTGGTAGGGAAGCATTGGTCATCTAGCCATAAGGTCATGTGGTCTGGGGGATCATATGAGGTCAGGGAGAGGAGATATCGGGTCAAATATACAAGTTTCTACCTGTTTGTGTGCGTGTGTGTGTGTGTGTGTGTGTGTAATTTCTCTGTATTTCTTTATATATGGGAGTATGATTGCTATACTTTTTATATATCTTTTTATTTATTTATTTATTTAGTCTATAGAGCGATGCCTTGCTTTACGAGTGTTAGGATTTACAAGGAAGAAAAAATCCCTTAATATTGGTGGTGGAGGAAGATGGGTGGAGGCTAGGGACCGGGAACAGTGGAGGAGGCTCATATCCCATCCACCCCCCACCCCCCACCCCCCCCCACCACCACCACAGGGTATAAATGGATGTTAAACAATGATGATGATAAAATCCCTTTCCGTACGAACATCAGGTAAAAGTTGTACAATATCTCAACAGTTTTTCTCCATTCCTATTTTTCTTTATATGCAAGCACTCCACATCCTTCCCCAGTGGGTGGAGCCTATGGCGGAGGCCGGGGCGGATCAGTACACCTTCCACGTAGAGGCCACGGATGAACCCAAGGCCCTGGCGCGGAAGATCAGGGAGGCGGGGATGAAGGTGAGGAGGAGGAGGAGGAGGAGGAGGAAGAGGAAGAGGAGGAGGAGGTTAGGGAGAGGATATTAAGAGAATGAGAATGAGAGAGAGAGAGAGAGAGAGAGAGAGAGAGAGAGAGAGAGAGAGAGAGAGAGAGAGAGAGAGAGAGAGAGAGAGAGAGAGAGAGAGAGAGAGAGAGAGAGAGGAGGAAAGAAGAATGAAGTATGTAGATAGAAAAGGAGAGAGAGAGAGAGAGAGAGAGAGAGACAGAGAGAGAGAGAGAGAGAGAGAGAGAGAGAGAGAGAGAGAGAGAGAGAGAGAGAGAGAGAGAGAGAGAGAGAGAGAGAGAGAGAGAGAGAGAGAGAGAGAGAGAGAGAGAGAGAGAGAGAGAGATGGAGGAGGAGGAGGAGGAGGAGACAGAGAAGGAAGGAAATGAAGAAAGAGGAGGAGGAGGAAGAGGAGGAAGAGGAAGAAGAAGAGGAGGAGGAGGAAGAGGAAATAATCAACAAAATGAAAGAGGAGGAGGAGGAGGAAGAAGAAGAGGAGATAATCAACAAAATGAAAGAGGAGGAGGAGGAGGAGGAAGAAGAAGAGGAGGAGGAGGAAGAAGAAGAGGAGGAGGAGGAAGAGGAAGAATAAACAATGAACAAAATGACCTTCCCTTCTCCTCTCTTTCCCCCCCCAGGCTGGCGTCGGCGTCAAGCCCAACACCCCAATCGACGTGGTTGTTCCGCTCATCGACGCGGTGGACATGGTGCTGGTGATGACGGTGGAGCCAGGCTTTGGGGGCCAGGCCTTCATGGCGGATATGATGTCCAAGGTGGAGTTCCTGAGGCGGAAGTTCCCCGAGCTGGACATTGAGGTGGATGGTGGAGTGAGCCTGACCACCATTGATGCCTGCGCTAAGGTGGGTGGGTGTAATGGCTGGCTTGTGGTTGTGGTTGTGGTTGTGGTTAGGTTTGGTAAGGTTTTGGTGAGGTTTTGATTGGGTTTGGTGAGGTTAGGTAAGGTTTTGGTAAGGTTGGGAGAGGTTTGGTAAGGTTAGGAGAGGTTTGGTAAGGTTTTGGTAAGGTGAGTCTAAGGTTTGGCATGCTCAGGTGAGGTTTTGTGTTATTCAAGTGATGTTTAGTAAGCTACCCTAGTGTCAGAAGATAAACAAGGTCATGGGGGAGAGTTTGGGTACACAGTGTTATGGTTTGCATACAGATAGGATAGGTCTTGGTGATGCCAGGATTCAGGCTCTAAATTTTAAGGCCGTGGACAGGCCTGATAAGTCTGTGCCCAGAGGTTAGGTGTTACTGTAAGGTGCTGTCAGAGGCTTTTCCAAGGTTTGGCTAGATATTCAGAAGGTTGTGGATAGGTTTGCAAGTGGTCATTCTTAAGGGTATTCCTGATTGGCTTGTCTAGTGATATTAGGTGTCATGCCTTGCATGAAGGCCGGGGAGAGTGTTTGTACACAGTTGTAGAGGGCCTGCAATATCTTGTCAGATATTCATACAGGATAGGGGAGTGAAATATCTATGTTAGGATAGCTCATCATGTCAAGATAAGGGGCATATGGCTGGTTTGAGATAGGTACTGTACAGGATAGGCTTGACAGAACAGGAGCAGTTTTATCTAGTGTCAGCCTGGTAGCACAGATAGCACCATACAGTGTTGGGTGAAGGTTGGAGAAGGTTTGAGTATGTCTGTAAGGTCAGTTTGTAAGATTTTGGTGTACAATAGGATAGTGGCCTGGTAAGGCCGGGAGATAGTGCAGTGTTATTAGGATAGGCCTGTGGTGTCAGACTGGGTTCTAAGGTATAGCCAGAGAGTTTTGCACAGAGAGATATCTGTACATCAGGAGATATCTACAAGGCCTTGCGATGTCAGTGGCCACCCTGGGTTACCAAAGAGATAGGTCTGGTACATTCTAGTTGATACTTCTATATGTCATTCTCTTGGGGCTGTAGATGATAGGCCCTAAAGGTCATGAGGAGGTTCATACGTCAGGATAACATCCTGTACTAAGGTAAATGGGGAGATAATCCGGTGTCACTATGGGCTGATATCCATACAACAGGATTAGGTCTACATTCTGGCAGAACAGATCTTGCACTGGGTCATGGTTAAGTCAGTCTTGTACAGTCTTTCAGGGGTCAGTTTGATCTGGCCTAAAGGCTCATGAGGACAGATACTGGTCAGGGCTGATATCTACAGGACAAATAGATTATATCTGCAAGTGCCGGTCAGGATAGGTCTGTGTCAAGTCATTATAGGACAATTGTACTCATATCTAAGGGGCTACCAGGATATGGTCTGTACAGCTCAGACAGTGGTCTGGGTACAGGCTCAAGAGATAGTCTTAAGGCACATCTAAGATGTCCACATAGTCTGGCCCAAATGCCTGGGAGATTGTCATTCTGGCACAGGAAACAGCTTCTATAGAAGGCGTTATGCTGTCAGGATTAGGTCTCATACACAGGACAGGCTCAGTGTCAGGACACCCTGGGCTAAGGTCTTCTCAAGCTCCATGGGTCCAAGATACCATCTTAGTAGGGCCAATACCAGTGACAGATTGCCAAGCCCAGCAATAGTCAGACAGGTCTGGCTAAAAGGCCAGGGACAGGGTCTAGCATGTGCTGTCAGTATATCTAGGCTCAAGGCTGAGGACAGGTCTAAGCATACGATTAGGATTCAGGTAACTGGCATACCAGGACAGGCCTGGTATCCAGGAGTGTCAACAGGATTACGCGCCGATTCTAAGGCCATAGAGGATTATACCAGGTTAGGATATATCTGGTATGTATTGAGTTCAGTATGGTAGATAGGGTTTGGTACAATAGGATATCTGGTACAGGTTAGGATAGGGTTCCCATGTCAAGGTTAGATCCAGGTCACCAGGATATATCTCAAGGCTTATAGGGACTAGTCCAGGCTAGATCCAGGCCTAGGTGTTGCTTACATAGGCCCATGTGTAAGGTTTGTGGATTTGTATTCATGTAGGCCAGGATGGTTGTGCGTCATAGATGCTATTTGATCTGTACCAAGGCAGAATCAGGGTCTCTTACATGTGCAAATGATAGTGGTCCAGGTACCAGGACAGGCCTGTGGCCACAGCCAGATAGGCCAGGGCTTGTACCAGAATCATATCTATGTCACAGACAGGTCTCATGTCAGGGTCATGTGTTAGTGACAGTGGCTTGTATTCATACCAGGACAGGTCTGGCAAGGCCAGGACAGGTCTTGTGCGCCAGGACAGGCTCTGGCAGTGCTGCTAGACAGGTCTGTGTCAGCCAGATTATGGCCTAGTACACAGGACAGGTGTCTATACACAGGAGACAGGTCTAAGGCCAGACAGCCTGGTTGAAACACAGGTAATAGCCTGTTGTCTTGCCTTGGGTTAGGACAGGAATAGGCAAGGCCAGGATAGGTTTGGCTACTGTCTGTCTCCTCCTCTTTGTGTCGGGCGCCCAACATGACTCGCAGGTCGGGCAGTGCCGTGGTCAAGGCTGAGGACCCCAAGGATGTCATCGCACGCCTCCGCCAGTCTGTCGTCAACGCTCTCTAGGCTTGGACGTTTGTGGAAGGGAAGGAAGAGGAAGAGGAGGAGAGGAAGGGAAGGAAGATGAAGGGAGGAGGAGGATGGGTGGCACACAGAGGAGAAGAGGGAGAGGGGGAGAGAAGGAAGTCCCATAGTTAAGGCTCTGTAGGAGACGACGGAACGAAGAGGAAGGGAAGGAAGAGAAGGAGAGGAAGGGAAGGAAGATGAAGAGGGGGAGGAGGATGGGTGGCACACAGAGGAGAAGAGGGAGAGGGGGAGAGAAGGAAGTCCCGTAGTTAAAGCTCTGTAGGAGACGACGGAAGGAAGAGGGAGGGAAGGAAGAGAAGGAGAAGGAAGGGAAGGAAGATGAAGAGAAGGAGGAGGATTGGTGGCACACAGAGGAGAAGAGGGAGAGGGGGAGAGAAGGAAGTCCCATAGTTAAGGCTCTGTAGATGACGACGGAGCGAAGAGGGAGGGAGATGATGTTAGTTGTGACGATGGTGGTGTGTTGTTTTTGTTTGTTTATCTCATTTTTTATAAGTTTTAAGCTGTTTTTTTATTTAATTCTCTTTAATTCTGCTCTCTAATCTCAATATAAGCAGTTTATGTATTTCCTCTCTCTCTCTCTCTCTCTCTCCTTCCAATTAATATATACATTCCTCTTAATTTCACCGATCTCAATATATATAACCAATCTGTGTATTCTCTCTCTCTCTCTCCTCCCAATCCATATATACATTCCTATAGTTCGTACAATCATTATTATTATTATTATTATTATTATTATTATTATTATTATTATTATTATTATTGTTATGAAAAGACTGTAAACTTGTATATTGTAAAGAAATCTTGAGATATTGCTATAAAAATTAGTATTATATATATTGTGTGTGTATAATTTGTCTTGTAGTAATAGTAGTAGTAGTAGTAGTAGTAGTAGAAGGAGGAGGAAGGATTTAAGGAAGGAAGGAAGATGAAGGAGGAGGAGGAGGAGGAAGGAAGAAGAAAATTAAGAGGAGGAGGAGGAGGAAGGATTTAAGGAAGGAAGGAAGATGAAGGAGGAGAAGGAGGAAGGAAGGAAGGAAGAAGAAATTAAGAGGAGGAGGAAGGATTTAAGGAAGGAAGGAAGGAAGATGAAGGAGGAGGAGGAGGAGGAGGGAAGGAAGAAGAAAATTAAGAGGAGGAGGAGGAGGAAGGAAGGAAGGAAGGAAGAAGAAAATTAAGAGGAGGAGGAAGGAAGGAAGGAAGAAGAAAATTAAGAGGAGGAGGAAGGAAGGAAGGAAGAAGAAGATGAAGGAGGAGGAGGAGGAGGAAGGAAGGAAGATGAAGAAGGAGGAGGAGGAAGGAAGGAAGAAGAAAATTAAGAGGAGGAGGAGGAAGGAAGGAAGGAAGATGAAGAAGGAGGAGGAGGAAGGAAGGAAGAAGAAAATTAAGAGGAGGAGGAGGTGGAAGGAAGGAAGGAAGATGAAGAAGGAGGAGGAGGAGGAGGGAAGGAAGAAGAAAATTAAGAGGAGGAAGGAAGGAAGGAAGAAGAAAATTAAGAGGAGGAGGAAGAAGGAAGAAGAAAATTAAGAGGAGGAGGAGGAAGGAAAAAGAAAATTAAGAGGAGGAGGAGGAAGAGAGGAAGAAGGTAACAGGAGATAACGGACAAAAAATAACAAAAAAATGATAACAAGGAGATTAAAGGCGAGGAAAACAACAGCATATATTGATAAACAGTGTAATTAATCCCTAGTCCATATTACGCCCCTGGTATCATTGTCATTCTCTAATTATACGGATTTCTCTATAATCTGTCTCTCAAACCCGAATTAGCTAAGTGCCCCCTCCAACCATAACATTAGCCCGGTATCCCTTATGTAGATGGCCTCAGATTCTTACATTAATTATTTCCTAAGGGCTAAAATGATGTTGATTGGGTTATAATGTGTTTTATTTTTTAGTTTTAGGTTCATGGTACAGAGGAAAGGTCACACTACTACCAGGGTCATGAAACTATAGTATACCCTCATGTCCGAATTAGCTAAGTGCCCCCTCGTAACCATAACGTTAGCCCGGTATCCCTTGTGTAGATAGCCTCAGATTCTTATATTAATTATTTCCTAAGGGCTAAAATGATGTTGATTGGGTTATAATATGTTTTTTTTAGGTTCATGGTACAGAGGAAGGGTCACACTACCACCAGGGTCATGAAACTATAGTATACCCTCATGTCCGAATTAGCTAAGTACCCCCTCCAACCATAACATTAGCCCGGTATCCCTTATGTAGATGGCCTCAGATCTTCACATTAATTATTTCCTAAGGGCTAAAATGATATTGATTGGGTTATAATATGTTTTTTTTTAGGTTCACGGTACAGAGGAAGGGTCACACTACTACCAGGGTCATGAAACTATAATATACCCTCATGTCCGAATTAGCTAAGTGCCCCCTCCCAAGCCATAACATTAGCCCGGTATCCCTTGTGTAGATAGCCAGATTCTTACATTAATTATTTCCTAAGGGCTAAAATGATATTGATTCGGTTATAATATGTTTTTTTTTTACGTTCATGGTACAGAGGAAAGGTCACACTACCACCAGGGTCATGAAACTATAGTATACCCTCATGTCTGAATTAGCTAAGTACCCCCTCCAACCATAACATTAGCCCGGTATCCCTTATGTAGATAGCCTCAGATTCTTACATTAATTATTTCCTAAGGGCTAAAAGGATGTTGACCGGGTTATAATATGTTTTTTTTAGGTTCATGGTACAGAGGAAGGGTCACACTACCACCAGGGTCATGAAACTATAGTATACCCTCATGTCCGAATTAGTTAAGTACCCCCTCCAACCATAACATTAGCCCGGTATCCCTTATGTAGATGGCCTCAGATCTTCACATTAATTATTTCCTAAGGGCTATAAAGGAGATTAATTGGGTTATAATGTGTGTTTCTTTAGGTTCACGGTACAGAGGAAGGGTCACATAGGACTATACTTTTGTGATGCTGTTATCAATCATTCCATATCCAATTATTGTTGCAAGGAGAATTAAAACAAGGGATTTCAGCTTTAACTTAACCTTCTAGCATAACAATAAAAGATGAGGAGAACAAAAGCATATATTAATAGATAGTGTAATTGATCCCCATTCCTTATTACGCTCCTGTTATCTCTGTCATTCTTTAATTATACGTATTTTCTCCTCAAACCCGGATTAGTTAAGTGCCCCCTCCCAACCATATCATTAGCCCGGTATCCCTTGTCTAAAGTATACATTTAAAACGATGCATATATATTTTTTTCCTTCACACAGACGTCATAGTAGCACTCATTTTATTTTTTGAACTTGTTAGATATCTTAAAACATCCTTCATGGTGGTTCAAGTTGTTCTTCGCTATCCATAACAGCTCGGTTTCCTATATTTAAATTCTATCTCTCTAACTTCATAAATTCGATTCTCTCATTGAAATAAACGTGGTTATATTATTTAACTTATTTATTACGTTTATTAGACATCTTAAAAGTAACGTGGGAATATATTTTCAAGCTATTCCCGTCCATAACTACAGCTCGGTTTCCTTTATTTGAATTCTACCGCTCTAGCTTAATATTTCCGCTTTATTACTTAATACAAACAAGATAATATTACTTAATTTACTTTCTTAACTAAACTAATATCTTAAAATTAATCTGGTAATATATTTTAAACCCATAACGACAGCTCGGTTTCCTTTATTTGAATTCTATCTCTCTAACTTAATATTTCCGTCTCTTTACTTAACACAAACAAGATAATATTATTTACTTTACTATCTTAACTTAATAAATATCTTAAAATTCATCTGGTAATATACTTTAAACTATAACAACAGCTCGGTTTCCTTTATTTGAATTATATCTCTCTAACTTAATATTTCCGTCTCTTTACTTAACACAAACAAGATAATATTATTTACTTTACTATCTTAACTTAATAAATATCTTAAAATTCATCTGGTAATATACTTTAAACTATAACAACAGCTCGGTTTCCTTTATTTGAATTCTATCTCTCTAACTTAATATTTCCGTCTCTTTACTTAACACAAACAAGATAATAATACTAACTTCACTATCTTAACTTAATAAATATCTTAAACTAATCCCTTCCACTTCAAAATAACGTGTAAAATCCAACATCGCATTTTAACGCTAATAAGATAACGTAAGCAAGCAGGTCACTTAAGGGGCACAAAAGCAACAAGATAATAAAGATAAGATGAATATTTATCACCAAGGGCGTAAGGAAAAGATAATAAAGATAATTAGCGAACAATATCCAGCATCGCAGAATGGTCAGAGGAAAACGGGCTGCAAGGTGGCGGAGGCGGCGGTGGAGGCGGTCTGGAAAAAGTACCTCACAAATTACATTCTGGTGAGCTTATTATCGTGTTTTGACCCCTGCCTGACCTCATGTGGAGTCATTAGTCATCTAGCCTTAAGGTCACGTGGTCAGGGAGGTCATAATAGGTCAGGGAGATGAGATATGAGGGTTAATATGCAAACTTTTTCCTTATTTTCTCCTTCCAGATAATATTTTCACTTTAATATTTTTAGTTCCTGTGACCTTGCTATCGTGTTTTGACCTTTGCCTGACCTCATGGGGAAGCACTGGTCATCTAGCCTTAAGGTCACGTGGTCAGAGAGGTCATATGAGGTCAGGGACAGGAGATATAAGGTCAAATATATGAGTTTCTACCTAATCTGTTCCTTCCATCTGATGTTTATGTCTGCAAGTTGGTCATATTGTTTTAATTATTGTGACCTTGTTGCTGTGTTTTGACCTTTGTGTGACCTCATGGGGAAGCACTGGTCATCTAGCCTTAAGGTCACGTTGTCTGCGGGGTCATATAAGGTCAGGGAGAGGAGATATAGGGTCAAATATATGAGTTTCTACCTGAACTGTTCCTTCCAACTGATGTTTATGTCTGCAAGTTGGTCATATTGTTTTAATTATTGTGACCTTGCTGCTGTGTTGTGACCTTTGTGTGACCTCATGGGGAAGCACTGGTCATCTAGCCTTAAGGTCACGTGGTCTGGGAGGTCATATGAGGTCAGGGAGAGGAGATATAAGGTCAAATATATGAGTTTCTACCTGAACTGTTCCTTCCATCTGATGTTTATGTCTGCGAGTTGGTCATATAGTTTTAATTATTGTGACCTTGTTGCTGTGTTGTGACCTTTGTGTGACCTCATGGGGAAGCACTGGTCATCTAGCCTTAAGGTCACGTGGTCTGGGAGGTCATATGAGGTCAGGGACAGGAGATATAAGGTCAAATATATGAGTTTCTTCCTGAACTGTTCCTTCCCTCTGATGTTTTTGTCTGCAAGTTGGTCATATTGTTTTAATTATGGTGACCTTGCTACTGTGTTTTGACCCTTGTGTGACCTCATGGTGAAGCACTGGTCATCTAGCCTTAAGGTCACGTGGTCTGCGGGGTCATATAAGGTCAGGGACAGGAGATATAAGGTCAAATATATGAGTTTCTACCTGAACTGTTCCTTCCATCTGATGTTTATGTCTGCAAGTTGGTCATATTGTTTTAATTATTGTGACCTTGCTGCTGTGTTGTGACCTTTGTGTGACCTCATGGGGAAGCACTGGTCATCTAGCCTTAAGGTCACGTGGTCTGGGAGGTCATATGAGGTCAGGGACAGGAGATATGAGGGTTAATATGCAAGTAACTATTTT
>NC_066577.1:6968192-6980692 GCF_024679095.1 Eriocheir sinensis
TCCCTCCCTTCCTTTCTTCTCCCATCCCTCTCCCTCTCTATCTCTTTCCTTCCCTCTCCCTCCCTTCCTTTCTCTCTCCCTTTCCTTCCCTTCCCCTCCCTTCCCTTCCCTCTCTATCTCTTTCCTTCCCTTCCCCTCCCTTCCCTTCCCTCTCTATCTCTTTCCTTTCCTCTTCCTCCCTTCCTTTCTCTCTCCCTTTCCTTCCTCTCCCCTCCCTCTCCCTTCCTTCCTTTCCTCCCCTCTCCCTCTCCCCCTCTATATCTCTTTCCTTTCCTCTTCCTTCCTTTCTCTCTCCCTTCCTTTCTCTCTCCCTTTCCTTCCTCTCCCTTCCCTTCCCTCTCTATCTCTTTCCTTTCCTCTCCCTCCCTTCCTTTCTCTCTCCCTTTCCTTCCTCTCTCCCTCCCTTCCCTTCCCTCTCTATCTCTTTCCTTCCTCTCCCTTCCCTTCCCTCTCTATCTCTTTCCTTCCCTCCCCCTCCCTTCCTTTCCCTCTTCTCTCCCTTCCTTCCTCTCCACTCTCTCTCCCTCCCTTCCTTTCCTCCCCTCTCCCTCTCCCCCTAGATCTCTTTCCTTCCCTCTCCCTCCCTTCCTTTCTCTCTCCCTTTCCTTCCTCTCCCCTCCCTTCCTTTCTCTCTCCATTTACTTCCTCTCCCTTCCTTTCCTCCCCTCTCCCTCTCCTCCTCTCTATCTCTTTCCTTCCCTCTTCCTCCCTTCCTTTCTCTCTCCCTTTCCTTCCTCTCCCCTCCCTTCCTTTCCCCTCCCTTCCCTTCCCTCTCTATCTCTTTCCTTTCCTCTTCCTCCCTTCCTTTCTCTCTCCCTCTCCTCCCTTTCCTTCCTCTCCCTTCCCTTCCCTCCCTCCCTCCCTGCAGCTGTCCCAAGTTAACCTGAACAACATGCTTTGCCCGGCCATCAGTGACCCGTTCTATGGTCCAAACTATCGCATCGCAGCCATGGTCCACCAGTCCTTGTGCGTGCCCCTGGTGTCCAAGACCTTCTGCTGCGTGGCCAACTTCTTCATCACCAAGTTCCCGCCAACCAAGGTGAGGAGGGAGGGGTCAGGTTAGGTCAGGTTAGGTCAGGTTAGGTCAGGTTAGGTTAGGTCAGGTTAGGTTAAGTTGGGTCTGGTTAAGTTAGGTTAGGTTAGGTTAGGTTAGGTTAGGTTAGGTTAAGTTAGAGAGAGAGAGAGAGAGAAGGTTAAGTTAGGTTAGGTTAGGTCAGGATAAGTTAGGTTAGGTTAAGTTAGAGAGAGAGAGAGAGAGAGAGAGAGAGAGAGAGAGAGAAGAGGTTAGGTTAGGTCAGGATAAGTTAGGTTAGGTTAAGTTAGAGAGAGAGAGAGAGAGAGAGAGAGAGTTAGAGTTAGGTTAGTTAGGTTGGGTCAGGATAAGTTAGGTTAGGTTAGAGGTTAGAGAGAGGTTAGGTCAGGATAAGTTAGGTTAGGTTAAGTTAGAGAGAGAGAGAGAGAGAGAGAGAGAGAGAGAGAGAGAGAGAGAGAGAGAGAGAGAAGGTTAAGTTAGGTTAGGTTAGGTTAGGTCAGGATAAGTTAGGTTAGGTTAAGTTAGAGAGAGAGAGAGAGAGAGAGAGAGAGAGAGAGAGAGAGAGAGAGAGAGAGAGAGAGAAGGTTAAGTTAGGTTAGGTTAGGTTAGGTCAGGATAAGTTAGGCTAGGTTAAGTTAGAGAGAGAGAGAGAAGGTTAAGTTAGGTTAGGATAAGTTATGCCAGGTTAGATTAGATTAGGTTAGGATAAGGATCTCTCTCCACACACACACACACACACACACACACACACACACACACACACACACACACACACACCCTAACCATCCCCTCCCTCCCCCAGATCAAAGACACCCTAGCCGGCGACGTGGCCATGAGTGCGTACGACCAGCGTCACGCACACACCCACACACCCTCACCCACCCCCACCCCCACCCACTGCCCCTGCTGCTGTCGGGGCGGGGGGGGAGGGGGCGACACGGGCGGGGGGCGAGAAGTGGGGGTGGGAGGGGGCGACGAGAGGGGTGGTATAGCCTCACCGAATGGCCTAACGCACCCCACTTTGCACCCCATCCACCCCCCCGCACCCCACAACAGCATCACCCACCGTAGGACGAAATCTGATGCCCATGGGTGGAATGGTAACAGCTGTCATTAGTTTGTTTGTTTGTACGTGTGTGTGCGTGAGAGAGAGAGAGAGAGAGAGAGAGAGAGAGAGGGAGAGAGGGAGAGAGGGAGAGGGGAAGGAAGAAAGGAAGAGAAAGAATTGAGAGAGAGAGATTGTGTGTGTGTGTGGGTGTGTGTGAGAGAGAGAGAGAGAGGGAGAGAGGGAGAGGGGAAGGAAGAAAGGAAGAGAAAGAATTGAGAGAGAGAGATTGTGTGTGTGTGTTGGTGTGTGTGTGTGAGAGAGAGAGAGAGAGAGAGAGAGAGAGAGAGAGAGAGAGAGAATTTAAAGAGAGGAGACTGTGAGATTATAGACGACTATTATTACTATTATTATTATTATTATTATTATTATTATTATTATTAAAATTATATATCGCACAAACACACGCACACACGCACACACACACGCACACACACGCACACACACGCACACATGGACGAAAGTATGAATGGAAAAAAAACAGTATTTTAGTATTTAATTAATGACATAATTACACACACGCACACACACACACACACACACGCACACACACGCACTCTGCTTCTCCTGATCAATCTTGCCTTAACTTCCTCCTGTTGTGTGTGTGTTCGTGTGTTTGTGTGTGTTTGTTTACCTCTGCGTAGAAATTAATGAGTGTTTTTTTCCTTGTTGTTTTTTTTTGTTTAATTTTTAATGGTATTTATTTTTTTATTTATTTCAATTTTTCACTTTTCATTTCATTTCTTTCCTTCTCTCTTCCCTTCCTCTATCAGTGAAGTTTTCAATCTCTATTTCTTCCTCAATTTCTCTTCTTCTGTTTCCTCCTCCTCCTCCTCCTCTTCCTCCTCCTCCTTTTTTTGATTTGCGACCCCGTTGAAATTTAGGTTAAAAGGCGCAATGAGAAATTATATTGTGTTGTTCGGTTCAGCCAAGTCTGGGGTGAGGATTATCGTGCATCGGCAGCCTGGTGTCATATGGTATGTCCGACTACATGGATAATAAATACATATCATGATCTTCGTGAATTAACCGCAGGGATGGTGTTTCTTAAAGACCCCTCACACAAACCATTTCATAATATATATCAAAGCATTTGTGATCAGATTATGTATCATCTATTTTTGGGGGGGTTTATATCATGGCACAAATTTGGCCCGTCGCTGCTACACGGTAAAGCCACAAATTTGGCCCATCGCTGCTACATGGTAAAGCCACAAATTTGGCCCGTCGCTGCTACACGGTAAAGCCACAAATTTGGCCCGTCGCTGCTACACGGTAAAGCCACAAATTTGGCCCGTCGCTGCTACACGGTAAAGCCACAAATTTGGCCCGTCGCTGCTACACAGTTAAGATACATTACCCAAGATGAGTTTTTCACATAAGAATCATAAACAGGACTAATAATTTATCTTTTCTCTGCTTTTAAATATTTTCCTGGTTATACTCAGGAATGATTCACTGGTGCCCGAATTGCTACAGGACCAAGACAGGATAAGATGACAATACTTTTCCTGTACAACTGGTTCACATGTTCTTCCTTCTCCCTGCAAATTATTGACATTGGGAACCGTTTGCTAGGCCTAGGCTATTATGCAGTATCCATGAAATCGGACACATCTTGAGACACCAGGTTGCCAGTGCATGATAATTTAGTTAACCCTCAAATAGTACAGTTTTCAATAGTGGGGTTTCGGTTCTATACGGATTGTTGTGGAAGATATTTTAGGATTTTCAAATTTCCTGATTGTCGGGAAATGAAAAAGTCGTAAAAAATCTTCGAAAATCGACTTGAAACCAAAACTGAGCGAGTGGAAACTGTGCTATTTAAGGGTCGACTGGACTCGCCTCAGACTCTACTGGACCAACTGTGTGTTTAGCTGCCTGTCTGTCTGTCTGTCTGTCCGCCGAGTGACTTAATACCTGCTTGTGATAACTTGGAATCCCGAGTGCCGAAATCAAAGTTCTGATGACGAGATTTTTAGCGAGTTAGTGAGTCTGTTTTTGTTTTGTTTTGGTTTAGCGGAGAAAAGGAAAGTTCCTGTCCGTATAGATGTTTTTCTCTCGTTCATAGTTTTACGAGAGATTGTTCAGTGACGTTCCCTGATATGTTATTGGTAATGTTCTTTCTGTTATGTATAATTTAGCGAAGGGAAGGGAAGTGCGGATATCTTGCTGTTACCAGAGATTGTTCAGTGACGTTCCCTGATATGTTATTGGTAATGTTCTTTCTGTTATGTATAATTTAGCGAAGGGAAGGGAAGTGCGGATATCTTGCTGTTACGAGAGACATTCACAGACCTTTCCTGATATGTAAATAGGCACATCTAACATCACTGTAGCCGATCCAGGATTACGTACATTTCCTAACTAGTGGGATATAGTTATAATTGTATTTCGTAAAGTATCCTTACGACCAAAAACTTACTCAAAAATCATGGGTATCCGTTTTCTTGAGCAGAACATTGAATAAACAAGAAAACAATACGAAAACGCCTCTAACCCCGTCACCAGGTCAGCGTATTCAGAGCGGAGTATTACTGGTTTCCGACGCGTAACTATTGCCAAGAAACATCAGGATCGAAGTCTTTTAACGATAACTGTAAATGAGTTTTGATATCGGAGCTCAGAAGACAGTTTAGGGGTGGGACATCGCTGAGTACAACAATCTGGCATCGTTGAGGGTGCAGCGCGTAGGCCCGACCCAGCCTATACGCCATTTCGCGGGTGTCAGATACCACAAATAGCATAGTTTTATTGCGCAAAGCAGATGATGTAATTTGGCCCGACTTGTGAGCTTTCATAAATATCGATCTGTGTATATTTCATGGTGGCAAAACTTAAATTACTGGTGTCATTTTTGCTGTGATGCGAATTTGTGGTCGTTTTTCACGATTTCACACAAACAGCAACACCATTGGGACCTCAGACGCCACAGAAATGTTACTAGTAGAGTGAATGAATGCTGTTTTTCATGATTTCACTCAAACAACAACACCATTGAGACCTCAGACGCCACAGAAATGTTACTAGTAGAGTGAATGAATGCTGTTTTTCACGATTTCACTCAAACAACAACACCATTGGGATCTCAGACGCCATAGAAATGTTACTAGTAGAGTGAATGGTGGCTGTTTTTCACGATTTCACTCAAACAACAACACCATTGGGACCTCAGACGCCACAGAAATGTTACTAGTAGAGTGAATGAATGCTGTTTTTCATGATTTCACTCAAACAACAACACCATTGGGACCTCAGACGCCACAGAAATGTTACTAGTAGAGTGAATGAATGCTGTTTTTCATGATTTCACTCAAACAACAACACCATTGGGACCTCAGACGCCACAGAAATGTTACTAGTAGAGTGAATGAATGAGTATGAAGATAGCCACATACTTAAGTCTGTGATGTCTCGTGGATCATTAAATAAAAGCAAAATATCGAGATAGGCCATTTGTGTATATTTCATGGTGGCAAAACTTGAATTACTGGTGTCATTTTTGCCGGTCATGCGAATTTGTGGTCGTTTTTCATGATTTCACACAAACAACAACACCATAGAGACCTCAGACGCCATAGAAATGTTACCAATAGAGTGAATGAATGAAGATAGCCACATACTTGACTCTGTGATGTCTCGTGGATCATTAAATAAAAGCAAAATATCGAGATAGGCTACTCCTCACCCCGTTGCCGGCTCTGACTCCCCAAAAAGTCCCTCTGTTAGGTTTGTACCCCCCTTTTGGTGACTGTCAGGTACGCCTCTTGGTAATGTCTTGTCTGTTACGTGTGGTGAAGGGAAGGGAGGTGCGGGCTCTTCTAGGTTTCCCCTCTATTTCCCTCTTATAGTTTTTGTTGTTTCTGTTATGAGGTAAATTATATGGTAATGTTTTCTCGATATATGGTTTGAGAGTGATATTTTTGGGTAATGTTTGTTCTGAGTTTTTGTTTTTTTTATGTGTTTTCCTCTTGTTTTCTGTGTGAGTCTTGATGTAGGTACGCAAGCTCCACACACAGACAGGCTAATGAACCACACTTAACCCTCATCATCATGGTCACTGCGTTAGAGGCGTGTAACTGTGTGTTGTCTTTCGTATATATATTTATTTACAAGTCTCATATAAACACTTTCGTTGAGAGTGATATTTTTGGGTAATGTTTGTTCTGAGTTTTTCTTTTCTTTATGTGTTTTCTTCTTGTTTTCTGTGTAAGTCTTGATGTAGGTACGCAAGCTCCACACACACATAGGCTAAAGAACCACACTTATCCCTCGCCACCATGGTCACTGTTGTCTTTCGTATATCTATTTACTTACAAGTCTTATATAAACACTTTAGTCGAGTAAGCCTTTAAGTTGATAGCCCCCCGTTCACGCAGCACACGACACAGCAGACCGTGGCGTAAATGAGCAGGGAAGGGGCGGGGCTATATCTGATGGGTCCAGACTTGTGCGTGTAAGGACGTCTGTGTGTTACATGAAGTGAAGGCTCAATGTCTCCCACCATTTCACTGCATAACGAACCTTGCTTGTTGTATTAAATTAAGCTGCACATTTGTTTACGAGCAGCCTTCACACAGGGACACCATAGTGGGTTGAGCCAGGTCTGAGGTGTGTTACTGTGTCCCAGCACGTCACACCCTGGGCACTGTGTTACGCTGGCTGTTCTGTGTGCATGTCCGGCCCTCCACGCAACCCAACAGTCACCCAAGTTGTCCGCTTAACCCCCACACACACCATAACAGCGAGGGTTGACCTTACCTCTCGCACATACGAACACACCAAATGTGCCGCCAGTCTGTCGTAATCTAACCTAACGTAAGCGCTGGGATTTCATGAGGTCGGCGATTCTGTTTTGTTTATTTATGCTCTCGCAGTCTCCTCCTCTTGTATGTGTTATTGAGTGTATAGATTATGTATTTATATGTGTGATTATGTATTAGAGTATATTATTATTATTATTATTATTATTGTTAGTGTTAGAGAGAGAGAGTGTGTGTGTGTGTGTGTGTGTGTGTGTGTGTGTGTGGAAATGATAATGACTTTGATAATGAAGGCAATAATGATGATAATTGATGGATAATGAGAACAGTGATAAATTAAGAGATAGAAGGAATTTGATGATAATAGAAATAATGATATAAATAATGAAGAAAATAATGATATAAATAATGAAGAAAATAATGATATAAATAATGAAGAAAATAATGATATAAATAATGAAGAAAATAATGATATAAATAATGAAGAAAATAATGATATAAATAATGAAGAAAATAATGATATAAATAATGAAGAAAATAATGATATAAATAATGAAGAAAATAATGATATAAATAATGAAGAAAATAATGATATAAATAATGAAGAAAATAATGATATAAATAATGAAGAAAATAATGATATAAATAATGAAGAAAATAATGATATAAATAAAAAATAAATGTACATAGTTACTTAGTGAATAGAAGAGGAAGAAGAAGAAGAGGAGGAGGAGGAGGAGGATAAATGAGAGAGATAGAGAGAGAGAAAAAGAAAATGGGAGAATGAGAAATATTGAATAAATGATTGAAATAAAGAAGAAAAAAAGAATAAATTGGAATGGAAGAAGAAGAAGAGGAAGAAGAAGAAGATGATGATAAATGAGGGAGATAGAGAGAGAGAGAAAAAGAAGGAGAAAAAACTAAATAATTAAGGAAATAAAGAAAAAAATTGGAATGGAAGAAGAAGAAGAAGAAGAAGAGGAAGAGGAAGAAGAGGATAAATGAGGGAGATAGAGAGAGAGAGAAAAAGAAGGAGAAAAACTTAATAATTGAGGAAATAAAGAAAAAAATTGGAATGGAAGAAGAAGAAGAAGAGGAGGAAGAAGAAGAGGAAGAGGAAGAAGAGGATAAATGAGGGAGATAGAGAGAGAGAGAAAAAGAAGGAGAAAAACTTAATAATTGAGGAAATAAAGAAAGAAAAAAATTGAAATGGAAGAAGAAGAAGAAGAGGAAGAAGAAGAAGAAGAAGAAGAAGAAGAGGATGACAAATGAGAGAGATAGAGAGAGAGAGAGAAAACAGAAAAAAAAAAATGCATGAAAATAAGCAAAAACATTTAAAATAACTTGGAATGCAAAAAAACACTACGGAAAATCTGAATCTTTAATAACTTAGTGAAAATAATGAATAAAAACAACAGAAAAAAATAACAATAACAATCATCGTTTTGTTATTTCATTTCGCCCACCAGCGGCACATTTTTGGGTGTGTGCGTACAACAACAACAACAACAACAACAACAACATCAAAAAGCCCGGTATTCGCTCCTCCTCCAGTTAAGAATCCAAAGAGGTCACCGAAAGAGAGGTCAATTTCGGGGTTACGAGAGGAGAGGCGTCCCGATACCCTCCTCTTGAAACACGTATAAAAAAACACATAAAAAACGGGTCCAGTACACGAACGAGATCAACCGAGACATGTATGGTTAACCCGGTAGCAGCAGGGATCATGTTTCTTAATGGTACCTCCAAAATCACCCCTCACACAAACCATTTCATAATATATATCAAAGCGTTTGTGATCAGATTATGTATCATCTATTTTGGGGGTTTATATCATGGTACAAATTTGGCCCGTCGCTGCTACACGGTAAAGCCACAAATTTGGCCCGTCGCTGCTACACGGTAAAGCCACAAATTTGGCCCGTCGCTGCTACATGGTAAAGCCACAAATTTGGCCCGTCGCTGCTACACGGTAAAGCCACAAATTTGGCCCGTCGCTGCTACACGGTAAAGCCACAAATTTGGCCCGTCGCTGCTACACGGTAAAGCTTTTGAATCAATCCTTAACCGGAAGATTCAGAAGCACCTTTCCACTTCTGACCTTCTATCTGATCGCCAGTATGGGTTCCGCAAGGGGCGTTCTACTGGCGATCTTCTTGCTCTCTTCAAAAGCCTTCGATAGAGTCTGGCACCAGTCTTTGCTTTCTAAACTGCCCTCTTTCGGACTCTTTCCCTCTCTCTGTTCCTCTATCTCCAGTTTCCTTTCCTCCTGTTTTTCATCAATGATCTTCTTTCCATAACAAACTGTCCTGTCCACTCATACGCCAACGACTCCACTCTGCATTATTTAACCTCTTTCAATAGAAGACCATCACAACAGGAAGTACACGACTCCAGGCTGGAGGCTGCAGAACGCTTAACCTCAGACCTTGCTATCATTTCCGATTGGGGTAGAAGGAACCTTGTGTCCTTCAATGCCTCAAAAACTCAATTTCTCCACCTATCCACTCGACACAATCTTCCAAACACCTATCCCCTATTCTTCGACAACACTCAGCTGTCACCTTCCTCAACACTAAACATCCTCGGTCTATCCTTAACTCAAAATCTCAACTGGAAACTTCATATCTCATCTCTTACTAAATCAGCTTCCTCGAGGCTGGGCGTTCTGTACCGTCTCCGCCAGTTCTTCTCCCCCGCGCAGTTGCTGTCCATATACAGGGGCCTTGTCCGCCCTCGTATGGAGTATGCATCTCACGTGTGGGGGGGCTCCACTCACACAGCTCTTCTGGACAGAGTGGAGGCTAAGGCTCTTCGTCTCATCAGCTCTCCTCCTCCTACTGATAGTCTTCTACCTCTTAAATTCCGCCGCAATGTTGCCTCTCTTTCTATCTTCTATCGATATTTCCACGCTGACTGCTCTTCTGAA
The DNA here is from genome assembly GCF_024679095.1 of Eriocheir sinensis. Taxonomy (NCBI): domain Eukaryota; kingdom Metazoa; phylum Arthropoda; class Malacostraca; order Decapoda; family Varunidae; genus Eriocheir; species Eriocheir sinensis. The sequence continues at coordinate 6,978,023 of NC_066577.1, forward strand.
CTTGCTAACTGCATGCCTCCCCCCCTCCCGCGGACCCGCTGCACTCGACTTTCTACTCATGCTCATCCCTATACTGTCCAAACCCCTTATGCAAGAGTTAACCAGCATCTTCACTCTTTCATCCCTATACTGTCCAAACCCCTTATGCAAGAGTTAACCAGCATCTTCTCTCTTTCATCCCTATACTGTCCAAACCCCTTATGCAAGAGTTAACCAGCATCTTCACTCTTTCATCCCTATACTGTCCAAATCCCTTATGCAAGAGTTAACCAGCATCTTCACTCTTTCATCCCTATACTGTCCAAACCCCTTATGCAAGAGTTAACCAGCATCTTCACTCTTTCATCCCTATACTGTCCAAACCCCTTATGCAAGAGTTAACCAGCATCTTCACTCTTTCATCCCTATACTGTCCAAACCCCTTATGCAAGAGTTAACCAGCATCTTCACTCTTTCATCCCTATACTGTCCAAACCCCTTATGCAAGAGTTAACTAGCATCTTCACTCTTTCATCCCTATACTGTCCAAACCCCTTATGCAAGAGTTAACCAGCATCTTCACTCTTTCATCCCTCACGCTGGTAAACTCTGGAGCAATCTTCCTTCATCTGTATTTCCTCCTGCCTACGACTTGAACTCTTCCAAGAGGAGGGTATCAGGGCACCTCTCCTCCCGAAATTGACCTCTCTATTTTAGGAGCAGCGAGTAGCGGGCTTTTTTTTATAATTGTTTCCTTTTTTTGTGCCCTTGAGCTGCCTCCTTTGTTGTGAAAAAAACAAAAAACAAACCTCCACTTGCTGTGTTTGATGGAGGCAGTGATGGACTTCCCGGATCGTTCCACTCTGCTCCTCATACTGAACATGGCGTGGGAATACAGCACAGCCAGACAGTTCATCCCGTGCCCCCGGTGAAGGCCAGGGATGAGCTGGTTCATCTAGGAAGCCCCTCAGACGGTCCACGGAGGCAGCCCAATACCGTGACCACAGTGAGTTGCAGGAGAGAGAGTCGCAGTGGGTCCTGAATACATAACTCCAACTTCACCTCCATGCTGCAGAAGGAGAGTTTCCCTGTTGATGACATGGCCCAAGTGTGTGTATCTATCCACGAATGTAAGTCTCTGGAGTGTGGTGGCGGCCCTATCATGCGGTCTATCCTGGTGGTGTTATAAGCAATACCATCCGTGGGAGCATATACGCCTGACACACTCCACTGAGCCCCTGCAGAGCCTCCAGTGTGGGCGCCATCAGATGCGTGTTACGGTGACCGGCAGTGACGTCACCTGTGTTGATGTTCAGGTAGGGAGACAGGATCCCTCCCTGGCGGATACCACTGGGTGTCTTAACCCCTTGGATGTGGATTTAATACAAGAAGACATCACCAAGCTATGGGAGTGGAATAAAAAGTGGCTGATAAAGTTTAGGGACCACATGGGAAACACTCCACTATCCACCACAGAGGCAGAGAAAGACCTGGGAGTGTATGTTACCAGGCTACCAGTGAAGGGATATCCAGCACACCAATACCACATGGGAAACACTCCACTATCCACCACAGAGGCAGAGAAAGACCTGGGAGTGTGTGTTACCAGGCTACCAGTGAAGGGATATCCAGCACACCAATACCACATGGGAAACACTCCACTATCCACCACAGAGGCAGAGAAAGACCTGGGAGTGTGTGTTACCAGGCTACCAGTGATGGCGAAATCCGTGCCAATCACAGCGGACGGGTTGCATGGCAGCGAAGTGGACGCCCCCCCCTCCACCGATCTGTCCCAGCAAGTAAATCTTCCACGCGCTGCTCCACCTGTGTTGTTACCAAGAAAAAGAAGAAGGAAATTGAGAGAGAGAGAGACTGTCTTTATACTCCTCCTCCTCCTCCTTAGAATATAAAAAGAAGATTAAGCAGAAAAAATGAAGAAAAACAATGGAAATGAAAACAAGAATTAAGACAAAGGAGATAAAGAAAATTTAAAGAAGAAAAGGAAATACCAGAGAATTTGATAAACGAGGTACATAGAGAAATATAAAAAGATAGAAAGAGAGGAGATAGGAAAGACTTAATAAACAGCATAATTGACATAGAAGGAGAGGAAGAAAGAGAGAGAAAAAAACACATAAAGAAAGAGAAATAAAGAAAATCAGACATAGGGGAAATAAAGAGTAAATATTAATACATGAGGAATAGGGAATAAATGGGATAATTGGGATAATTGGGATAAATGAGGAAGAGGGAAGGAAGGGAGTGAATGGGTTTTAAAGGGAAGTTGAGATAGATGGGAGGAGGAGGAGGAGGAAGAAGAGGGAGGAGGAGGAGGAAGAAGAGGGAGGAGGAGGAAGAAGAGAAGGAGGAGGAAGAAGAATAAGGAAAAGTTGATAAAGAAGGAGAAATAAAGAAAGAAAGTTGAAGGAAAAAATGAGATAAATTAAAAGAAGAAAATAATCAAGAAAATTTAAGATACAAGAAAATTATGAAGAAAAATTAAGATACAAGAAAATTTAATATACAAGAAAATTAAGATAGAAAAATCAAGATACAAGAAAATCAAGATAGAATTAAGATACAAAAAATTAAGATAGAAGAAAATAATGAAGAAAAATTAAGATAAAGAAAATACTGAGGAAAATTTAAGATACAAGAAAATTATGAAGAAAAATTAAGATACAAGAA
>NC_066577.1:6985692-6995692 GCF_024679095.1 Eriocheir sinensis
GGTAAAGCCACAAATTTGGCCCATCACTGCTACACGGGTTAAACGAAGGTACACATTTACTGGAAGAAGACTCCCCGTTTACAGCTCTGGGCACTGCGCGGCAAATGCAGTACAACCCCTCCCCCCCCCCCCTCCCCCCCTTTCACAGCTTTGGGTATGGCCCGAGAATGTATTAAAATAGAATGTATATCTCTATTAACTCCTTTGGGCTCCTGCGATCACAACTTTATCTCCATGTCCTGTCCCATCGCTCCTGTACCCTCAATGAAATGGCGCGTACACGTCAACAAAGAAATCATATCTGTTGTATTAATGTATATATGTAAATACTTTAAACTCCTTTGGGCTTGTCCGATCGCAATTTTTTATCCATATTCTGTCCCGTCGCTCCTGTACCCTCAGCGGAATGGCGCGTACAAAATAACGAACAAACTATAGATATGCATGTATTTATAGTGTTTTTTATTGATAAGAATACTCGAGGTTACCAAAGAAGTACATTCAGACCAGGAAAGTTTAGTACAGATCACCATAGATGTAGAATAGGGAAGTTTTCAGCATATCACAATAATTCAGGAAGTCAAATGAGCTTCTGTCATGCACGATTCTTAAATATGCAAAACAAGGTCAAATGAGCGTCTGAAATATATATGTTGCTTACTCAAATGAGCTTCTGTCATGCACGATTCTTAAATATGCAAAACAAGGTCAAATGAGTGTCTGAAATATATATGTTGCTTACTCAAATGAGCTTCTGTCATGCACGATTCTTAAATATGCAAAACAAGGTCAAATGAGCGTCTGAAATATATATGTTGCTTACTCAAATGAGCTTCTGTCATGCACGATTCTTAAATATGCAAAACAAGGTCAAATGAGTGTCTGAAATATATATGTTGCTTACTCAAATCAGCTTCCTGTCATACGCGATTCTTAAAGTATGCAAAACAAGGTCAAATGAGCGTCTGAAATATATATGTTGCTTACTCAAATCAGCTTCTGTCATGCACGATTCTTAAATATGCAAAACAAGATCAAATGAGCGTCTGAAATATATATGTTGCTTACTCAAATGAGCTTCCTGTCATGCACGATTCTTAAATATGGCAAACAAGATGAAATGAGCGCCTGAAATATACAATTCTTACGCAAACTTACACTCACGGTCGAAAAACCTCCCGTAATGTGTAGGTTCTCGAAACGGACAAATGGGATCCTAAAATATAGGTTCCAACCCTCCAATAAGCTCTGTGATACATGTTTAAGCAGTCAAATGAGCGTCTGCAACACACTTATGCCTTGGGGACAGGGCGAGCTTGTACCAGGTGTTTCTATTTGTCACACTCCCTCGAATCTCTTGTATCATATATGCACATAAATTTCTGTTCTATTAGTTTTATCTCCTTCCTGCTTTTCCTTCTGTCCTTCCCTTCCCTTCCTTTCATATCCTTAAGAATTCCACGAGATTATACGTGATGTTTCTATTTGTCACACTCACTCGAATCTCTTGTATCATATATACACAAATTTCTGTTCTATTAGTGTTATCTCCTTCCTGCTTTTCCTGCTTTCCTTCCCTTCCCTTCCTTTCATATCCTTGAGAATTCCACAAGCTTATATCTGATGTTTCTATTTGTCACACTCACTCGAATCTCTTGTATCATATATGCACATAAATTTATGTTCTATTAGTTTTATCTCCTTCCTGCTTTTCCTGCTTTCCTTCCCTTCCCTTCCTTTCATATCCTTAAGAATTCCACGAGCTTATACGTGATATTTCTATGCTTCTCACTCACGAATCTCCTATATAGTCATGCTTTGGTTTACGAGCTTGATTCGTTCCGGAACTTTACTCACGAACCAAAGTACTCGTAAACCAAAACTGTAAGTCAGTCTAATGCTGAAAACTTAAGGATGGCATACCAGAGAACAAATATAAGCATACAGCATTGCATAGAAACACCAGGTACAAATTCGCTCCTTTCCCAAGACATAACAACACAATTATATATAGTAAAATGAGCATCCGATTCTAGGATACAAATATAACTCATCAAACTCTACAGTATTTCTCAGAGAGTCAACTGAGCACCCAAGATACAGGTAGGAATCAAATAAGGATCTAAGTTACTAATGAGTTCCTTGTGTCTATGTATCAATGATATATATAGTATGCGCTGTCTAGGTATGAATATATATATGTATAGGTGTTTCTCGTACGTTGGTTATCAAAATGTAGACAAATATACTATAAAATACTTGCTTTGCTACAAGAGGAGGCGTCCATAGAAAATGATTACAGGCTGTTCAGGATAACTAGGCGAATAGGCCCCGCCCACCCCAGCCAGGCAGCCAATTAGATGAGCCTTTCCCGGTACCCACCAATCACAGGCAGCCTCACTTTGAAGGGGAGGAACCTTGCCCCGTATCAACCAATCATGTTGAGCTTGATTCGTAAAGGGGCGTGACCTGCTTGTTGATTGGCCAATGATATGCGTCCAAAGGGGAGGTGGGAGGAGCTTATCCGCCACGTTAGCCTGAACGGAGTTATAATATAGAGACTGTCGGTGGATTTTTATGAGCTGAATATTTAGTTTCGTAAATGAATACCTCTTGAAGGTTGTCTAATGTTTCCCTAGAATGCCAAATGTGCTGTGGAAACAACTTATAAGCGTAAATAATGTGTTTGAGAATGTTGAGATGTCCCTGGCATGTCCACCTTGCTACTAATCTTTTTTTTACCGCTGTTTAACCGTTTGTCTTCAGTGTAATCGAATTTAACCACAGAGAAATATTATAATGAAACACAAAACTAACGGAGAATTATAAACACATTGAACTGATGCGGAAATAGTACCGTACATGTTATGGCCGCTCCGATAACTCGCTTCCTCCTCCACCAAGTGTTCCTTAGTTGTCATCTGTACTGTACTCGCCTTGAAACCTCCCGCCGGAAAACACCAGAACGAACGTAGCGAGTACAAGAGGTGTGGAGGGAACCATGACGTGTGGGTGTGTGTGGCGACCGGAGACCCAGACAGGGCGGTCGAGGGTCCTCCATTGTGAGGTTCATGTATACTCACCAGTATTTTATTGGTCGTAACGGCGTCGGGAGGGCAAAGCACCGTACTACAGACAGGGCGTGATCAATGTCTGGCGGGAAGCGAGGCGTCGGCGCGGCCATAAGATCAAACTTTTTCGAAACCTTACACAGAAAAATGGAAACTCTTGAAGTAAAAATCCAGATGTTGAACAGTAAAATAAACCTTAGATCTAAACAGCCATGGAGTGATATGATGGTGCGCGACACGCTGGGCAATGCTCCTTGGCGGCCACCCAGAGACGCGGGTACCCTACTATATAGCCGAGTGCGATACACCCCACCCAGGGACCGTTGCCAGATTGTCGTACTCACAGCATAGTATTTACCGGTTTCTGACGCCTAACTATCGCCAAGAAACATCAGGAATTAACTATTTTAACGATAATTATAAGTGAATCTCCTTATTGGGGTCCACGAGACAGTTTTTGGGTCGGAAGTCGGTAAATATAAGAGGCTGAGTAAGATAATCTGGCAACGTTGCACCCAGGGATGAGAGGTTGTCTATCATCCCTGACTCCTCCCACTCACTGGTGCTGGTCTTCAAACACTGCTTCCCCCTTAAAGCCTGGCCATCCCGCGACGCTGCCGTGTGCGATATCCTCCCCACACAAGGCAAAGTGACCACCATGGCACAGCGCGACGGGTTCACCGACGCACACGAAGCATGACTGACGACCAGCGTTGCCAGATTGTCGTACTCGGTCTTATATTTGCCGATTTCCGACCCCAAAACTATCTCCTCCACCTCAGTAGTTAGAGTTATTTATAGTTATCGTTGAAATGGTTAAATACTAGTGTCTTCCTTTTGCAATAATTGTGGGGGAACCGAAAAATACGATGCTCTGAGTACGATAATCTGGGACACCAATTTTCAGCGTTGCCAGATTGTCGTACTCAGCCTCATGTTTGCCGATTTCCGACCCCAAAACTGTCTCTTCCACCTCAATAGTTAGAGTTATTTATAGTTATCGTTGAAATGGTTAAATACTAGTGTCTTCCTTTTGCAATAATTGTGGGGGAACCGAAAAATACGATGCTCTGAGTACGATAATCTGGGACACCAATTTTCAACGTTGCCAAATTGTCGTACTCAGTCTTATATTTCCCGATTTCCGACCCCAAAACTGTCTCTTCCACCCCGATAGTTAGTTATTTATAGTTATCGTTGAAATGGTTAAATACTAGTGTCTTCCTTTTGCAATAATTGTGGGGGAACCGAAAAATACGATGCTCTGAGTACGATAATCTGGGACACCAATTTTCAACGTTGCCAAATTGTCGTACTCAGTCTTATATTTCCCGATTTCCGACCCCAAAACTATCTCCTCCACCTCAGTAGTTAGAGTTATTTATAGTTATCGTTGAAATGGTTATATACTAGTGTCTTCCTTTTGCAATAATTGTGGGGGAACCGAAAAATACGATGCTCTTGAGTACGATAATCTGGGACACCAATTTTCAACGTTGCCAAATTGTCGTACTCAGCCTCATGTTTGCCGATTTACGACCCCAAAACTGTCTCTTCCACCCCGATAACGAGATTTATTTGCATTTATCGTTGAAATGTTTAATTCTTGGTGTTTTTTAGCAATAGTTATGGGTCAGAAGCCGGATAATACGAGGCTCTGAGTACGATAATCTTGCAACGGTGGGTCTTTTATCAGTAAGTATTTCCCTGGTCATATCTACGTTCAATTTCGTTATAAAATCTACCATAATATTTCTTTTCGTAGTTTATAGGGAGTAGGAACAGTTTCGTCCGTATAACATCCTTGGGTGACCATCAGCGAACATTCACCATATTATCGTATTATGCATATTTTAACGTTCTTATGACGCTAAAAAAGTGTTCAGATTAAATATACGTAAATAAAAAAGAAAGATAACCTCTCGGACATCATTTACAGTATAACGTTATCCAAAACAGCCATTATGTGATACGATACAAATTCTTATTAAATATTTCAACGTCCGGAATAAACAAAACAACCAAAAAAACAACCTTAATATTAATACAGCAACCCATAAAAGCACATCATAATAATTTAATGATAACAATGAAGGTAATTAATATAGTCTCTCATTTGACTCGATATGTCCAGCGGCATGGCGGAGGACGCGGCCGAAGTGCAATTTTTATCTGGTTATTTTAATGTTTTTCCTCCATTTCCCGGCCATGGAGGAAAGAATGCGAGGAGTGACGAATGGAGGAAAGATTCAAGAACACGTGAGTAAAATATAATAGATGGTAATGCAGGGAGAAGGGAGAAAAAGGGAAAATAAGAGAAGGGGTAGGAAGGGAAGGGAAGGGAGAAGATGCGATTAGGAAAGATTTGAAAGAAAAAGAAAATCATAGAAAGGAGAAAAAATATAAGTAGTAGTAGTAGTAGTAGTAGAAGTAGTAGTAGAAGTAGAAGTAGTAGTAGTAGTAGTAGTAGTAGTAGTAGTGGTAGTAGCATTAGTAGTAGTGGTGGTGGTAGCCGTGTAGTGCTTGGAAGTCTAGATTAAGAGTGGAATGTACAGTAGTAGTAGTAGTAGTAGTAGTAGTAGTAGTAGTAGTAGCAGTAGAAGTAGTAGTAGTAGTAGTAGTAACAATAGTAGAAGTAGTAGTAGTAGCATTAGTAGTAGTGGTGGTGGTAGCCGTGTAGTGCTTGGAAGTCTAGATTAAGAGTGGAATGTACAGTAGTAGTAGTGGTAGTAGTAGTAGTAGTAGTAGTAGTAGTAGTAGTAGTAGTAGTAGTAGTAGTAGTAGTAACAATAGTAGTAGTAGTAGTAGTAGTAGTAGTAGTAGTAGTGGTGGTGGTAGCCGTGTAGTGCTGGGAAGTCTAGATTAAGAGTGGAATGTACAGTAGTAGTAGTAGTAGTAGTAGTAGTAGTAGTAGTAGTAGTAGTAGTAGTATATAAGTAGTTACAAGGTGGTGGCAATACTAACTACATCATTAGCGGCCTTGGTCACTGCGTAAGAAATAGGATTCGACGGAAACGAAGAAGGTGTCAGGGATATGGACCCACTGAGCCCCTCCCCCCCTACCACACGTCTTATGGTAGTGGGTGTCGCCCCCGCTGACCCCCACACACGCCCCCCTACACCCAAATCACCCGCGTCACACCCATACTCCTCCGTGGGCGTGAAGGAGTCTGGGGTCATATAGCTAGGCGTCCCCGTGGGTGAGTCCAAGGGCGTGATTTCGGTGCCATTCTGTAACCCGAGTTGTGAAGGACTGTCATCCTCCTCCTCTTCTTCCTCTTCCTCCTCCTCCTCTATCCCCTCCTCCGACACCAGGCTATAGAAAACGGGGATTGGTGTGGGGGACTTCGATAATCTTCCTCCTATTCTTCTTCCTTCCTCTCCGTCTCTTATGCCGCCTAAGCCTCTGCCGGCGCCCGCTATGCCGCCTCTGCCCTCGCGCCCTCGTCCGCCCTCGATGAGCTCGTGTGCTGGTGGGCATCTGAGAGAGAGAGAGAGAGAGAGAGAGAGAGAGAGAGAGGGGGGGGGGGGGTCAGTGATATCATAACACGTCAATTTGTCTCATTAATAATTTTGTTCCCTTCCTTCCTTCCCTTCTTCCTTCGTTCCTCTGCGTTCCTTCCCTTCCCTTCCCTTCCTTTCCTTCCCTTCCCTTCCCTAACTCCTTCCTTCCTTCCCTTCCCTTCCTTCTTTCCTTCATTCCTTCCCTTTCCTTCCTTTCCCTACGTTCCCTTCCTTCCCTTCCTTCTTTCCTTCATTCCTTCCCTTTCCTTCCTTCTCCTACGTTCACTTCCTTCCCTTCCCTTCCCTTCCCTTCCTTTCCTTCCCTTCCCCATAACTGCTTCCTTCCTTTCTTTCAATCATTCCCTTCCCTTCCCTTTCCTTCCTTCCCTTCCCTTCCTTCCTTCCTTCCTTTCCTATCCTTCCCTCCCCTAACTGCTTCCTCCCTTTCATCCTTCCTTCCTTTCCTTCCCTTCCACCATAACCACCCCTCCTCCTCCTCCTCCTCCTCCTCCTCCTCACCTCACACAGTTCCTCACGAAGATGACAATGCCGACAGTCGCGAAGATAGAGAGGGAGAGAGAGAAGAAGATGACGGGGTTGTAAGCTTGAGCTGTCTCCTTGTAAGAGGGGGGCGGGGGAGGAGGGGGAAGACTCTCTCCTCTTCCTCTTCCTCCTTCTCCTGATCCTTCTTCTCCTGATCCTCCTTCTTCTTCTTCTTCTTCTTCTTCTGTTTTGGTCATGTTAGTGTTGTGTTGAAGTCTCGTGTCTCCTCCTCCTCCTCCTCCTCCTCTTTCTTCCTCCTTCTTCTTAGTCTGAAATGATAAAAAAGGTACTATTATTATTATTATTATTATTATTATTATTATTATTATTATTATTATTACCTCCGCCAGCGAAGTAGGAGGAGGTTATATTTTCAGTCTGGTCAGTATGTTTGTTTATTTGTTTGTTTGTTTGTTCGTCAACAGTCTCCTGTGCACAATTTTGCGGATATCTCAACCAGTTTTTCAAGGAAGCTTCGTGTCCATCCAGAATAGAGCCCGTTAAATTTTTGGTCAAAGGTCAAAGGTCAAGATCGCACAACACGTCAGATTGGCCATAACTTCGGTTCTCTTCATCGTAGAGACTTCAGACTTGGTTCATATTTTAGCTCATGGAAAGACGCACCTTGCATGACCTTGACCTTGACCTTTGACCTTGACCTCGAAAAGTTTGCGTCTAGTTATCATTATTATCAGTATAGTAGTAATAGTAGTAGTAGTAGTAGTAGTAGTAGAATGAGAACATCAATGAATACTACTACTACTACTACTACTACTACTACTACTACTACTACTATTTCTTACCTGGTTGCTATGGACGTAATGCTGGTAGAAGTCTCTTGGTGGTGGTGATGGTGGTGGTTGTGGTGGTTGTGGTGGTGATGGTGGTGATGGTGGTGGTGGTGGTGATGGGTGGGTGGTGGTGGTGGTGGTGGTGGTAGTTGTGGTTGTGTTTCCTTTCCCCCTGAGTTGATGCTGAAGCACTCCACTACTACTACTACTACTACTACTACTACTACTACTACTACTACTACTACTACTACTACTACTACTACTATTACTATTACTAATGTTACTGTTTTTAAGAATACTGACATTATCAATACTTCTTCTCCTTCTTCTACTACTACTACTACTACTACTACTACTACTACTACTACTACTACTACTACTACTACTACTACTACTATTACTACTACTATTACTGTTACTAATGTTACTGTTTTTAAGAATACTGTCATTATCAATACTTCTTCTCCTTCTTCTACCACTACTACTACTACTACTACTACTACTACTACTACTACTACTACTACTACTACTACTACTACTACTACTACTACTATCATTTTCAGTACTTATAACATTGAAATCACTCACACCATCACTCCTACTACTACTACTACTACTACTACTACTACTTCTACTACTATTGCTACCATCACAAGTTGAGACGCGTAATATACGGATAGGTCGGACATGGTTTTGGATATGGGTATTGATGGGCACTGGACACGCCCTTGGGAAATGGTACAGCGCCCCATTGATATCAACTACATCAGGATATGGGTACATTAACTCAGCTTGGGATATGGTTACTCCCGATGTAGAATTCACTATTGCCAACCTCCCATTTCCAAACCCATACAGAACCCCATTACCGGGATACCATGTCCGGGTGTCACCCATATCCAAACTCACCCATTTCCACTCACCCATGTACCGGCCTATCCTTGCCACGCCCCCATGCACACGCACCATAACCAGCACACCCATGTCATCCACCCATGTCCTAACCGTGTCACCCATACCCACGGACACGTTAGAAATGGGTACAAAAGCATTCCTTTGGACATGATAGAGAGTGTGTGAGGTCAGAAGCCATATCTCACTGACCCCATATCCAGTACCCATATCACTAATACTACGACCCCCACCATACCCGCACCATACCCCCTGCAATGTATCTATGGGTATGGGTGGGGTAGGGAAGGGTCCAGGCTCCCATTGTGACCCATATGGAGGTAGTACCCATACCCCACTTGGATACAGGGCCAGTAAGCCAAGTGAGCCCATGGGACATAGGTACAAGGGAGGGGTTGACAAGGGGAGATGTTGACGCTGTATATCCGCTAGGAGCACTCTTGTTGTTGTTGTTGTTGATGATGTTGTTAGTAGCCATGTTGTACTAGGCGTGGCTGGAGACCTGTAATAGTAGTAGTAGTAGTAGTAGTAGTAGTAGTAGTATTTGCATTATACACGAAAAAGTCAATATATTTTGCTTCATATATATAAATCAATCTCTCTCTCTCTCTCTCTCTCTCTCTCTCTCTCTCTCTCTCTCTCTCTCTCTCTCTCTCTCTCTCTCTCTCTCTCTCTCTCTCTCTCTCTCTCTCTCTCTCTCTCTCTCTCTCTCTCTCTCTCTCTCACCCCCTTGAGGTCACTATCCAAATCCTTCCTTCACCATCCGTGGTAGTGGAGGCCAACCAACACCGTGGCCCTGATGGTGGAGTGGTGGAGGTGGGGGTGGTGGTGAGGTGGAGGGGGAGTGGAGTGGAGTGGAAGTGGTCCAGGTTTTCCTCCAGTATGCCTGTGAATGGAGCGAAGGAGAGAATGAGAGGGAGTCAGGTTTGGATTCAAGTACATGTATACCTGTCCTTGTACTTAAATTACTTCTAAGTACACTGTCACGTACTTACAATCGGGATTTAAAGTTATTTGGTACTTAATTGTAGTCTAAGTCTATATACACCAAGTCAAGTCACTCCGCTTCAAAACTGTGACCGGTACGTGCAGGAGGCGGTTTTGGGGGCGGAGCTACGGGATGACGTCACTTGGAGCCAAAAAGAAATACCCGCCAGTTCAGGGGTGACTAAAGTTGGG
>NC_066577.1:7000692-7013192 GCF_024679095.1 Eriocheir sinensis
ACACACACACACACACACACACACACACATAAGTAACTATACATTAACAAACACGTACACAGATATAGCTACAGGTTACACACACACACACACACACACACACACACATAAGTAACTATACATTAACAAACACGTACACAGAAATAGCTACAGGTTACACACACACACACACACACACACACACACACACACACAAACACACAGGTAGCTATATACATTACCATAGACACGTACATAGAACTAGCTATATGGATTACGTACATGCGCAAATACATCAACAACAACAACAACAACAACGTTACAAACAAACAAACAAACAAGCACAAACAACAAGTACAAAAATACATTTCTCACTAACAACAGCGATAACACACGAACTAACGAACACACACACGTACACAGTCTATTCAGAACTCACGGAAAACAACATCACTTACAAAAAACAACAACAATAACAACATAGGAATATACATACTAACGACTAACACGCACAAACTAACGCACTAACATTCAAGGCAGAACCATCGACTTAATATTTTTTTTTTTATTTAACTTACGAAAGCATTGCGTCTGTCCCTTCGAGGTCCGCGTAAGAAGGGCGTAAGTGGCGGCCCAGAGGAATACATGGACATATTTCATTATTATTATTATTATTATTATTATTATTATTATTATTATTATTATTATTATTGATATTATTGTAAGGTTCAAATTTCTTCTTCTTCTTCTTCTTCTTTAATATCTTTCTATCTTTATCAATTCTCCTCTGCTTCCATCTTTGTCATAATTTCTTATCATTATCTTATATCTATCTTAATTATCTTCATCAATTACCATTATTATTATTATTACTATTTTCTATTAACTATCTTTATCTTAGTCTCTCTCTCTCTTTCTTTTTCTATCATCGTTTTCGTCACACACTATCTTTATCAATCCTTGCTTTCTTGAATTATCTTATGTGTGTTTTGTTTATGTAATTATCGGTTTACTTAACTATCTTCTTTTTCTGCACTCTCTCTCTCTCTCTCTCTCTCTCTCTCTCTCTCTCTCTCTCTCTCTCTCTCTCTCTCTCTCTCTCTCTCTCTCTCTCTCTCTGTCTTCTGTTTTTCTGTGGTTATTGATTTATCTTGCTATCTTAATCAGCTTCACTATCTTCTTTTTCTTGATTATCTTTCTTTCTTTCTTTCTCTCACTATCTTTATCAAGTTTCGTCAATGTCTTGTTTGTATGTTTTTAATCGATTTCTTGTTCTCCGTTTACACTATCTTTATCACACTGTGTCTTTCTATCTTCATTTTCTTGATTATCTTTATTTCTATCTTTCTCTCTCTTCCTATCTTTATCAAATTTTCTGTCTTGTTTGTTTGTTTTTAATCGATTTCTTGTCCTCCGTTCACACTATCTTCGTCACTATCTTTATTTTCTTGATTATCTTTATTTCTATCTCTCTCTCTTCCTATCTTTATCAAATTTTCTGTCTTTGTTTGTTTTTAATCGATTTCTTGTCCTCCGTTCACACTATCTTCATTTTCTTGATTATCTTGATTTCTATCTTTCTCTCTCTCTCTTCCTATCTTTATCAAATTTTGTCTTGTTTGTTTGTTTGTTTTTAATCGATTTCTTTCTCTCCGTTCACACTATCTTCATCACTGTCTTTATTTTCTTGATTATCTTGATTTCTATCTTTCTCTCTCTTCCTATCTTTATCAAATTTTCTGTCTTGTTTGTTTGTTTTTAATCGATTTCTTGTCCTCCGTTCACACTATCTTCATCACTATCTTTATTTTCTTGATTATCTTTATTTCTATTTTTCTCTCTCTTCCTATCTTTATCAAATTTTCTGTCTTGTTTGTTTGTTTTTAATCGATTTCTTGTTCTCTGTTCACATTATCTTTATTTTCTTGATTATCTTGATTTCTATCTTTCTCTTTCTATCTTTATCAAATTTTCTGTCTTGTTTGTTTTTAATCGATTTTTTGCTCTCTGTTCACACTATCTTGCTATCTTTTTCTTCATCATCATCTCTCTCTCTCTCTCTCTCTCTCTCTCTCTCTCTCTCTCTCTCTCTATCTCTCTATCTCTCTCCCTTCTTCTTCCTCCTCGCCATTTCTCTCTCACTCACTCACGAATTCTCTTAAATTATCTCCATTTTCTCCCGTTCCCCTCACTTCCACGCCTCCCCACGCCCACAGGAGATGTATAGCCCACGCCTCCCTCCACCCATGCCGCCCACGTGTCCACAGGAAGGGCGTGGGCGTAGATATGGGCGTGTAATTGGGTGGGTTATGGGTGGGAGGAGGAGCGATGGCGGGCGACGTGCTCTCCCTCTGATGGTTCGCGGGTGACTGATGTACGAAAGTTGGCAATAGGCGCGGTCAACAGGTCCCTCTCTCTCTCTCTCTCTCTCTCTCTCTCTCTCTCTCTCTCTCTCTCTCTCTCTCTCTCTCTCAGTGTGTGTGTGTGTGTCTGTGTGTGAGTGAGAGAGAGAGAGAGAGAAAGAAGAAGAGAGAAGAGAGAATAATCAATCTCTCTCTCTCTCTCTCTCTCTCTCTCTCTCTCTCTCTCTCTCTCTCTCTCTCTCTCATACTACTACTACTACTACTACTACTACCACTACTACTACTACTACTACTACTACTACTACTACTACTACTACTACTAATAATAATAATAATAATAATAATGATAATAAAATACAATATACATTTTTATACAATTTTATTCAATCTTAAAAAGTACAAGTGAAAATAAATTCTAATAATACTCTCTCTCTCTCTCTCTCTCTCTCTCTCTCTCTCTCTCTCTCTCTCTCTCTCTCTCTCTCAACATTCTTTTCTCTCTTCCTTTCTTTCTTTCTCTTTCTCAACTATCATCATTCTCTCTCTCTCTCTCTCTCTCTCTCTCTCTCTCTCTCTCTCTCTCTCTCTCTCTCTCTCTCTCTCATCTTAAATTATCTTATTTTCTTAATCTTTTAATTTTCTTTCTTTTCCTATCTTTATTTTTTCTATTTTCTTTATTTCTCATTTTCTTTAATATTCCCATTTTCTTCCTTGTCCAATTTTCTTTAATCTTCCCATCTTCTTTCTTGTCCCATTTTCTTTCATTTCCCATTTTCTTTCATTCCCCATTTTCTTTAATCTTCCCATTTTCTTTAGCCTGATCATCCCATCTTTCTTTCTCCTCCCATTTTCTTTACCCCTATCTTCCTTATCCTCCCATTTTCATCACCACCACCACCATCACCATCACCATCACCATCATCACCACCACCACCACCACCACCACCCAGCATCTTCACACCTTGGTCATGTCCCTGGACCTGTACTTCAGCCCCCTCGTCTTCATCTCCCTCACCACGTTGGGAGGAAGACGCCCGGTGATGCTGATGGCGTAGATTCCCTGCACACACTTATCTGGGGGGGGAGAGGGGACGAAAAATGATACAGGGACGGAATATGATGGAGGGACAGAAAATGATAGGGGGACGGAATATGATGGAGTGAGACAGGATATGATAGGTGGGACGGAAAATGGTGGAGGGACAGGATATGATGGGTGGGACAGAAAATGATACAGGGACGGAATATGATGGAGGGACAGGATATGATGAGTGGGACAGAATATGATGGAGTGGGACAGGATATGATAGGTGGGACAGAAAATGATGGGGGGGGTTAGGGAGGGAGGGGGAGAGAGAGAGGGAGGTAAGAGAGAGAGAGAGAGAGAGAGAGAGAGAGAGAGAGAGAGAGAGAGAGAGAGAGATGAATTTTTACATTATTTAGATACAGTAATTAAATACATTATTACTTACGCATTTAAAATTTGTAAAAACACATTCTTTAAATACATTTCTAAATACATTTGCAAGAATCAGATTTGTTTTATGTCTTAAGAATAACATGTGTGTGTGTGTGTGTGTGTGTGTGTGTGTGTGTGTGAAGCCCTTGGAAATATTAAATAGTAGATGTTTTTCTTGTTATCGATATGTCTCACCATTAACCATTAACTATCTTCTTTTTCTAAACTATCTTTCTCTCTCTCTCCCTATCTTTATCAGTCTCTCTCTCCGTGTCATCTGTTGTCCTCTTGTTATCGATGTGTCACTATCCATAGACTTACGAGATGGGAAGATTGGAGGCCTCCGAGATTTGGCAACACAAAGATTTTTCAGGCAGAGTAGCCATGTAGAAGCCAAACAGGTGGATCGTGGGCCAAATCTAGTCCTTAATTAAGAGGTATATTTCAGTAACAGCTATTGTGTATTTAGTATTACATTAAAATCATCACCCAAATTATCAGTTCAATTCGATGTTTCGGTAATTTCAACCCGGCAGCTGCAGGGATCGTATATCTTAATGGTCCCTCCAAGCGAGAAAAATGAGAAAAAATCATCCCTCACACAAACCATTTCATAATATATATCAAAGCATTTGTGATTAGTTTATGTATCATCTATTTTTTGGGGGGTTTATATCATGGCACAAATTTGGGCCGTCGCTGCTACACGGTAAAGCCACGAATTTGGCCTGTCGCTGCTACACGGTAAAGCCACAAATTTGGCCCGTCGCTGCTACACGGTAAAGCCACAAATTTGGCCCGTCGCTGCTACACGGTAAAGCCACAAATTTGGCCCGTCGCTGCTACACGGTAAAGCCACAAATTTGGCCCGTCGCTGCTACATGGTAAAGCCACAAATTTGGCCTGTCACTGCTACACGGTAAAGCCACAAATTTGGCCCGTCGCTGCTACACGGTAAAGCCACAAGTCTGCCCGTCGCTGCTACACGGTAAAGCCACAAATGTGGCCCGTCGCTGCTACGGTAAAGCCACAAGTCTGCCCCGTCGCTGCTACACGGTAAAGCCACAAATTTGGCCCGTCGCTGCTACACGGTAAAGCCACAATTATGCCCCGTCGCTGCTACACGGTAAAGCCACAAATTTGCCGTCGCTGCTACGGTAGTAAAGCCACAAATTTGGCCCGTCGCTGCTACACGGTAAAGCCACAAATTTGGCTGTCACTGCTACACGGTAAAGCCACAAATTTGGCCCGTCGCTGCTACACGGTAAAGCCACAAATTTGGCCCGTCGCTGCTACACGGTAAAGCCACAAGTCTGCCCCGTCGCTGCTACACGGGTTAAGACGTATATTTCAGTAACAGCTTTTATGTATTTAGTATTACATTAAAATTATGCCCCATACTCACTAATCAGTTGAATTCGAAATTTTAGTAATTTTAACTTTCATATAAACATTTTTCGGGCAAACCTAGCTCAGCGCCCCCAGATGAGAAGGGTTCAGTAGGCCTATGTCACAATCTACCCCATTATCATTCTTTCTCTCTGTCTTATTTTACTGAAAAGATTATTAAAAACATTCCTTGCAGCCGGTTGGGGGTTTGGCTTCTTTGTAATGGATAAAAATCTTAGTCGGGAAGCCTCAAGCTGAGACATAGATTATTAAGATGTATTCAAGTTGTATTAACACTTTTCAAATACACTAGTCAACTAATGGATTTATCATCTAATTATGTAGTTTTCAGTAATGTATCTGGTGTTTAAATCCTTTTGTGGGCAGTGTTTAAAGAATTGTAGAGTATTTATGCCCGTCACTGAGAGAGAGAGGGAGAGACAGAGAGGGAGAAATACACACAGAGAGAGAAAGCTTACTAACCCAAATAATAATAATAATAATAATAATAATAATAATAATAATATACTCACTGATCCTCTGCCATTTAGCCACCCAGCTGTCTTTGGGGCTCATAAGCGCGATGAACCTGCGGAAAAGAGAGAAAAAAATAAACAGTAATAAAAATAAGCGTAATGTACCTTTGGAAGAATATAAATGTAATACTAATATGCTATAAACCTTTGGAAATAATACTAATACTAATAGATTGATCATAAAACTGTCCTTCCTTCCCTCCCTCCCTTCCTTCTCCTTCTTCCTTCCTTCTCTTCTTTCTCTCCTTTGTGCAATAGACTGACTGTAATAACTTGGTCATATCGGAAAAGTTGGAAAGTTTTGTTTAGTCGGCGCAACATCTGTGGTCATATGCCGGAGAGAGACAGAAGGGGAAGGAATTATAGGAGAAGGAAACAGACCCCAGGAGACAGGAAAAAGTTGGAAAGTTTGGTTTAGTCGGCGCAACATCTGTGGTCATATGCCGGAGAGAGACAGAAGGGGAAGGAACTATAGGAGAAGGGAACAGACCCCAGGAGACGGGACACAACCCCCGATTAATACCTGGTACCCATTCACTGCTGGGGGGTGGACAGGGGCGTAGGGTATCGGAAAAGTTGGAAAGTTTTGTTTAGTTGACACAAAATCTGTGGTCGTATGCCGGAGAGAGACAGAAGGGGAAGGAATTATAGGAGAAGGGAACAGACCCCAGGAGACGGGACACAACCCCCGATTAATACCTGGTACCCATTCACTGCTGGGTGGACAGGGGCGTAGGGTATCAGAAAAGTTGGAAAGTTTTGTTTAGTCGGCGCAACATCTGTGGTCATATGCCGGAGAGAGACAGAAGGGGAAGGAATTATAGGAGAAGGCAACAGACCCCAGGAGACGGGACACAACCCCCGATTAATACCTGGTACCCATTCACTGCTGGGAGGTGGACAGGGGCGTAGGGTATCGGAAAAGTTGGAAAGTTTTGTTTAGTTGACACAAGATCTGTGGTCATATGCCAGAGAGAGAGACAGAAGGGGAAGGAATTATAGGAGAAGGGAACAGACCCCAGGAGACGGGACACAACCCCCGATTAATACCTGGTACCCATTCACTGCTGGGAGGTGGACAGGGGCGTAGGGTATCGGAAAAGTTGGAAAGTTTTGTTTAGTCGGCGCAACATCTGTGGTCATATGCCGGAGAGAGACAGAAGGGAACAGACCCCAGGAGACGGGACACAACCCCCAATTAATACCTGGTACCCATTCACTGCTGGGGGGTGGACAGGGGCGTACGGTATCGGAAAAGCCGCCCAAATTTTTCCACTCCGCCCGGAAATCGAACCCGGGCTCTCTCGGTTGTGAGCTGAGTGTGCTAACCACTGCACCACGAAGCCCCCCTCATGTCGGGTGGGTGCTTGCTGGCGATTGTGAGTCCAGCGCGTGATCCGGCCTTGTTGAATTACTACACACAAGCTCACCCACTCACCCGTCGAAGTTGGATGAGGTACACACACGCTCACCCACTCACCCGTCGAAGTTGGATGAGGTACACACACGCTCACCCACTCACCCGTCGAAGTTGGATGAGGTACACACACGCTCACCCACTCACCCGTCGAAGTTGGATGAGGTACACACACGCTCACCCACTCACCCGTCGAAGTTGGATGAGGTACACACAAGCTCACCCACTCACCCGTCGAAGTTGGATGAGGTGCAGTCGAACACATTGTCGCGGTTGTTCTTCATCCGCAAGAACTCATCGCAGTTGTCGCATCCGTCGGTCTCGAACATGTCAACCGTCTGAGAGAGAGAGAGAGAGAGAGAGAGAGAGAGAGAGAGAGAGAGAGGATGAGTTAATATACGTAAAGCAATTGTTACATATTAAAATTTTACATGCGTATTTAGAGAGAGAGAGAGAGAGAGAGAGAGAGACTGAACACACATACATACATACACACATACTCTCCTTCCTTCCTTCCGTTCCTTCCTCTCCCATTCTTTTCCTTCCTTCCTTCTCTCCTTTCCCTCCTCTTTCTTTTCTCTCCCTTTCCCACACTTCCTTCTCCTTTCCATTTTCTTTTTCCTCTCCCTTCCTTATCCCCCTCCATCCCTTCCTTCCCTTCTTTATCTCCCTTCCTTCCCTTCTTTATCTCCCTTCCTTCCCTTCTTTCTCTCCCTTCCTTCCCTTCTTTCTCTCCCTTCCTTCCCTTCTTTATCTCCCTTCCTTCCCTTCTTTCTCTCCCTTCCTTCCCTTCTTTATCTCCCTTCCTTCCCTTCTTTATCTCCCTTCCTTCCCTTCTTTCTCTCCCTTCCTTCTTTCTTTATCTCCTTCCTTCCCTTCTTTCTCTCCCTTCCTTCCCTTCTTTATCTCCCTTCCTTCCCTTCTTTATCTCCCTTCCTTCCCTTCTTTCTCTCCCTTCCTTCCCTTCTTTATCTCCCTTCCTTCCCTTCTTTCTCTCCCTTCCTTCCCTTCTTTCTCTCCCTTCCTTCCCTTCTTTATCTCCCTTCCTTCCTTCTTTATCTCCCTTCCTTCCCTTCTTTCTCTCCCTTCCTTCCCTTCTTTCTCTCCCTTCCTTCCCTTCTTTCTCTCCCTTCCTTCCCTTCTTTATCTCCCTTCCTTCCCTTCTTTCTCTCCCTTCCTTCCCTTCTTTATCTCCCTTCCTTCCCTTCTTTCTCTCCCTTCCTTCCCTTCTTTCTCTCCCTTCCTTCCCTTCTTTCTCTCCCTTCCTTCCCTTCTTTATCTCCCTTCCTTCCCTTCTTTATCTCCCTTCCTTCCCTTCTTTATCTCCCTTCCTTCCCTTCTTTATCTCCCTTCCTTCCCTTCTTTATCTCCCTTCCTTCCCTTCTTTATCTCCCTTCCTTCCCTTCTTTCTCTCCCTTCCTTCTCTCTTTCCATCCCTCCATACCTCACCTGCCCCTCGCCATCCCTCCTTTCCTCCCTTATTTCTCCCTCTCCTCCCTTCTCACCTTGACCAGGGAGCACACGAGACACGACCGCAGGTTCCTCAAGTCCTTAGGCACGTTCTCCATGGCGATTAAAGGGAAAATAAACGTCTGGGAGCGATAAATATGACAGGATTTGGACGAGCACGCCGAATGTTATGGGTGGCCGGTCTTGGTCTGGGTCTTGGGCACCGTTGCCAGATTATCGTACTCAGAGCCTCGTATTTACTGTTTTCTGAGACATAGCTATTGCCAAAAAACACCAATAATTAACCATTTTAACGATAACTATATGTGAAGGCAGTTATTGGAGTCGGTTGAGGCAGTTTTTGGGTCGGAAATCGGCAAACAGAGAAGGCTGAGTACGAGAATCTGGCAACGTTGGACTCTTGGGTGTTTGTTTTGTTTATGTCGCCTGAACGGGGTTACAAATGTGGGTGTTTATGTATGTATTTTACTATTTGAAGGTGGATTAATAGCATCTTCCATTTAGCGTAACCCGTTTCTGGGTCGTGATCTGTAGAGTCCCTCATAGAGTCCCGACAACCTAAGATTTGGACGCCATTATCAGCCCTGTGTTTTCGCCGCGCTTTTCAAACACTAGCACACGGTCTCGCGGCGAAGACAGGGCAATAATGGCGTCCAAATCTTAGGCTGTCGGGACTAACTATCAAGGGACTCTACAGATCATGACCCAGAAACGGGTTACGCTAAATGGAAGAGGCTATTACTATTTGAAGGTGGATTAGGTGTAGTGCGGGGTACCTCTTTGGCAGACTGGTAGAGGAGTGGTTCTCCCGTCACGCTGGTCGCGGGTTCAATCCCATGCAGCCGGAAAAAACTCTAAATGTCTTCAATAATTTTCCGTGTGTTTCGATATACGCAGAGGACGTGCGGGACCGGGAGTGTAGTAGAAAAGAGAAAATCTGGGCATTTCACTGGTGGCATAGCGGTGGGCATCCTCTCATGCGATTCTATTTAGTCTCCCCGAATGGATAACCGGTACGGCCCATGCTCTACGTCTACGAGGTTAATAGAAAATGGAAATATAGGAGGTATGTCTCTAAGGGGATGTTGTGGAGTAGAGAACTGATAGATGTCACTGTCTAAGAAATTAATCTACATGGCGGGGAAAGCCAATTAAAACACTCACTCACTCACTACGACTTTTGAGAATACGGGCATCGAAGATCATTGTTGAGGCTAACGTTGAAATTGTTGGCGGGGCGGAGCCTGAAACCTCGTCGACGGTAAACGGTTCAACATTTTTTACTCGCGTCAAAATACAAGTTCCGAGAGGAGAGTATCAAGACACGTGACCTCTCCTTCCCCACATTGACCTCTCTTGGCCACTCCTCTGACCTAGCTCTCTTTACAGGGGCACTTTTAAACACATGATATCCAGAAAGAAACAGTAAATCACTCCCTTTTTTTACAAGAAAGGAGACAGCTCAAGGGCACAAAAAAAAGGAAACAATAATATAAATAGACCGCTACTCGCTGCTCCTAAAAAAAAATAGGGTCAAAAGATAATATGGCCGAAATAGAGGTCAATTTCGGGAGGTGAGATATCCTTAATGATCAATAATAATAATGATAATAATAATAATAGTAATACACAGTTCAAGCATTTTATTTCCATAGATTTTCCATCGAGTTTCCAGTATTCAGAATTTGCTCTCTCCATTATCATAACTTATATACTTAACTTAACATTGACATTGGTTTTATTGTGTGTTTCTATGTGTGTTAACTATATGGTTGTAAAAGTATATTGAAGTTTGTGATATATGGTTGTAATTGCCGCTTGAAATTGGTTAATAAATACTATGATGGTGGTTGTATGAGAGAGAGAGAGAGAGAGAGAGAGAGAGAGAGAGAGAGAGAGAGAGAGAGAGAGAGAGAGAGAGAGAGAGAGAGAGAGAGAGAGCAAAATGGCTTACCCGCTTTTCTTGATAAACAAACAAACAAACAAACAAACAAAAATTAATACCTTCAATAAATTACAAATAAATTAACTTAGAACTAAATAAATAAATAAATAGATAGATAGATAGAAAGATAGATAAAAACACATTCCAGCCTCTCTTTCCTCCTCCTCCTCCTCCTCCTCCTCCTCCTCCTCGCATTTCATAGAGGAGGAGGAGGAGGAGGAAGACGAAACACACACACACACACACACACACACACACATCCCTCCCTACCCAACTTAGAAAGAGGAAGAAGAAGAAGAGGAGGAGGAGGAGGATTCAGGGTATTCCGAGGAGGAGGAGGAGGAGGAGGAGGAGAAGAAGGGGGAGGCAGCCAGGGAGTCGAGGAGGGAGACAGGGCACTCTGGAAAAGCTCTTGCGCAGTCACCATCCAGCTTTCCATATGTTCCAGCGCTCATATAGTCCATCTTCTTGTTGTTGTTGTTGTTGTTGCTGTTGTTGTCGATGGGACTCCTCCTCCTCCTCCTCCTCCTCCTCTTCTTCATCATCATCTCCTCCTCTTCCTCCTTCTCCTCGTCTCCTTCCTTTCTCCTATTCGATGTTTTCCTGTTTAATTCCTCCTCCTCCTCCTCCTTGTCTTTTTCTGTTTGTGTGTTTGTGCGTGTGTTTGTGTGTGTGTTTGTGGTGTTTGTTGTGGTTATTCTTCCTTCCTCCTCCTCTTCCTCTTCCTCGTCGTATAGTTCTTCCATTTCTTCTTCTTCTTCTTCTTTGTAGATTTCGTTTGGCTCGGCTTCATCTGTGCTGTTTCCCATCCCCCTGAAATATACATACATATATACATACATACATACATATATACATACATACATACATATATACATACATATATACTTATTTTCCATGTCTTTTATTCTCTCTCTCTCTCTCTCTCTCTCTCTCTCTCTCTCTCTCTCTCTCTCTCTCTCTCTCTCTCTCTCTCTCTCTCTCTCTCTCTCTCTCTCTCTCTCTCTCTCTCTCTCTCTCTCTTCCCTTCCCTTCCCTTCCCTTCCCTTCCCTTCTCTTCCCTGCATGGTCTGAATACCTATGTCAATCCCTTCATCCTTCACTGCAACAAGCTTCCCTTCCCTCTCCCCCAGTGGACCCACCTCACGAATATGTCCAGCATCTCCCCCATGATCCCCTGGGGGCGTAGGGGGGGCAGGGTGGCCACCTCACACAGGGCGCGGCGCACACACCCACTCCCGTCAACCCCAAACCTGTGAGAGAGAGTGGATATTTTTTTTTTTACGGCATACAGACAGCAACTCAAGGGCAACAAAAAGATATAAAGAAAATAGACCCGCTAACTGTTACTCTCATATAGTGATAAGTATTGTGGGCAAAAAAGAGAGGTCAATTTCGGGTGGAGAGGTGCCCTGATACACTGTTCTTGAAGGAGGGCAAGTCATAGGCCGTGAGAGAAGGTCCCGCCAGCACCCAGAGACTTTTGCTCAGATTGTAAGGGTGCTGGGTGGCAAAGATGCGCCCAGCTTGTGATCAGGCTGGGGTGAATCACACACACACACACACACACACACACACACACACACACACACACACACACACACACACACACACACACACACACACACACACCTCCCTTGTTGTGCTTTCCTTCCTACCATTGTATAATTTTAGTTTCATGGTGCTATCCATACATGTAGGGTCTCTCTCTCTCTCTCTCTCTCTCTCTCTCTCTCTCTCTCTCTCTCTCTCTCTCTCTCTCTCTCTCTCTCTCTCTCTCTCTCTCTCTCTCTCTCTCTCTCTCTCTCTCTCTCTCTCTCTCTCTCTCTCTGTCCTGCCTGGGGGTTGGGGTGGCATGTTCCTCCCTTCTCCCTTGTTTACCTGCAGCAATAAACTATCAATCAATCACACACACACACACACACACACACACACACACACA
>NC_066577.1:7035692-7045692 GCF_024679095.1 Eriocheir sinensis
GGAGGTTATAGGAGGAGGAGGAGGAGGAGAACTGGGCATCTTCTCTCAATCTCCTCCTCTTCCTTCTTCTCTTCTTCTCTCCTCCTCCTCCTCCTCCTCCTCAAACTCTTCTCTAATTCCACATTCAAGAAGGAAGAGATATCTGGCTATTCCTGTAGGTTCTAATATTGAGGTAAGTTCTAATTCCGCTCCTCCACCTGGTTCTAATTCCACCTCTCCACCTGGTCCTCTGTCTGGTGTTAGTGTGCTCCATCCCGCCCCGGTAAAGGTTCTAATTCCACCTCTCCACCTGGTCCTCTGTCTGTCTGGTGTTAGTGTGCTCCACCCTGCCCCGGTAAAGGTTCTAATTCCACCTCTCCACCTGGTCCTCTGTCTGGTGTTAGTGTGCTCCACCCTGCCCCGGTAAAGGTTCTAATTCCACCTCTCCACCTGGTCCTCTGTCTGGTGTTAGTGTGCTCCACCCTGCCCCGGTAAAGGTTCTAATTCCACCTCTCCACCTGGTCCTCTGTCTAGTGTTAGTGTGCTCCATCCCGCCCCGGTAAAGGTTCTAATTCCACCTCTCCACCTGGTTCTCTGTCTGGTGTTAGTGTGCTCCATCCTGCCCCGGTAAAGGTTCTAATTCCACCTCTCCACCTGGTCCTCTGTCTGGTGTTAGTGTGCTCCATCCTGCCCCGGTAAAGGTTCTAATTCCACCTCTCTCCACCTGGTCCTCCGTCTTGTGTTAGTCTACTCCATCCCTTCTACCTTCCTTCCTTCCTTCCATCAAATTCTCTCTGTCTGGTGTTAAGGGCATTCGATCCTACCCCGAAAAAGGTTCTAACTCCACTTGTGTCGTTCCCCCAACAGGTGAAATGGTCAATTAACTTCCCATTCAACACCTTTACCCTCTACGAAGCTGCTGTCGCCCTGGCCATCCCGATAAAGATTGCGATACCCGATTCTCTGGTTCTGGACGAAGAATTAGCGTTCAGAAGGGATCTACGCCAACTGGATGAGAATGAGAGGAAGGAGATTAGGAGGAAGGAGGATCGAAGGGAAAAAGCGTATGTCTTCAAGTATATGGAACACGCGTTTTTGAAGTGAGTGTGTGTGTGTGTGTGTGTGTGTGTGTGTGTGTGTGTGTGTGTGTGTGTGTGTCCACCCATAATACCTGTCTCATTTTTCTTATCCAGCATAAAAATAAAAAAAAATTCAGTTATCCGTCACTGCAATAAGCTTCCCATAGCAAAACTAGATGTCCGTTTCATAAGTTTTCACCTCGTTTTCTTACTCTCTCACCCTGTTACACCCCCTTAAATCACCCTTAATCCCCCTGTCCCATTTTCTATACCCCGCATTTTTTTCATCCGTCACTGCAATAAGCTTCCCATAGCAAAACTAGACGTCCGTTTCATAAGTTTTCACCTCGTTTCCTTACTTTCTCACCCTGTAATACCCCTGCCCCCCCATTTAACCCCCTTCTTAATCCCCCTGTTTCCCCCCGTGTGTCCCCCAGGGGTGGTTTGGCTGGCCGGAGCTGTGTTCTGCGCGCTATCTGTGAGGTGGCCGAGGCGCCGTTCGCTGAAGGGATGCTGGGGGAGATGGTCAACAGTATATTTACGTGAGTACACACACACACACACACACACACACACACACACACACACACACATACATACATACATACACAATATTTTCTCTTTCTGTCTCTCTCTCTCTCTCTGTGTCTCTGTCTCTCTCTCTCTCTCTCTCTCTCTCTCTCTCTCTCTCTCTCTCTCTCTCTCTCTCTCTCTCTCTCTCTCTCTCTCTCTCTCTCTCTCTCTCTCTCTCTCTCTCTCTCTCTCTCTCTCTCTCTCTCTCTTCCTATCTTTATCAAACCCATCTTCTCTTCCCTCCTTCGTTCTCTCTCATTTCTTCCCTTCCCTTCCTTCCCTTCCCTTCCCTTCAATTCCCTTTCCTTCCCTTCCCTTTCCTTCCCTTCCCTTCTCTTTCCTTCCCTTCCCTTCCCTTCCCTTCCCTTCCATTCCCTTCCTTCCCTTCCATTCCATTCCCTTCCCTTTCCTTCCCTTCCCTTCCCTTCCCTTCCCTTCCCATCCATTCAATTCCCTTCCCTTCCCTTCCCTTCCCTTCCCATTCCATTCTTACAATCTCCAACTTCCACTCATCCGTTCCACTCTCTCCTCCACACAGCGCCTCACTAGCGGGCAAACCAACACAGCAGGAGGTGGAGGACGACCTGGAGGTGGAAGGTGGATCTTACCTGGACTACCTGGAGGCGGAGGTGGAGGGGCAGGTGCGGGGGAGGTGTGGAGAGAGGTATCCAAAGTGTGTTACCTCTCCCTTCGACATCCTTCCCCAGCATATGAAATCGCGCCCGCTGTGAGTGATTGCCCTTAAAAACACCTCGTAGATACCTTGTTTTATAGATGTGTGTTTGTGTGTGTTTGTGAATGTGTGTTTGTTAGTGTTTGTGAAGGTGTGTTTGTTAGTGTTTGTGAAGGTGTGTTTGTAAGTGTTTGTGAAGGTGTGTTTGTTAGTGTTTGTGTGCGTGGATTAGTGTGTGTGTGTGTGGGGGGGGGGGGGGGTGCTGTCTGTGTGCGTGGATTGCCTGTTTGTTAAAGGTGTGTGTGTGTGTGTGTGTGTGTGTGTGTGTGTGTGTGTGTGTTAAGAATACTGTAAATCTAATTGTATCCATTGACCTAATCTCTATGTAGTAGTAGTAGTAGTAGTAGTAGTAGTAGTAGTAGTAGTAGTAGTAGTAGTAACTTATTAATATTTGTAATAGTAGTTGTAATATCTATTGTAATTAAGTTGTATTTGAAGTTATTTATATTATTAATTAATTTATTTATTTTATTATTTAAGTTTGTATGTAATTCTCTCTCTCTCTCTCTCTCTCTCTCTCTCTCTCTCTCTCTCTCTCTCTCTCTCTCTCTCTCTCTCTCTCTCTCTCTCTCTCTCTCTCTCTCTCTCTCTCTCTCCTTCCCCTCCTTCCTTCCTCTCTTCTCTTCTATCTATCTTTCCTATATATATTGAGGAGGAGGAGGAGGAGGAGGAGGAGGATATATTAAGGGACTCCGGTCAGTAAGTTATATAACAAAACATGTATAAGACTTGTCAATAAACTGTTCTTGTACGCATATGCTTCCTGTATGTCTGTCTGTAAGGAGGAGGAGGAGGAGGAGGAGGAGGAGGAAGAAGAGGAGGAGGAGGTGATATTTGATAACCATAACGAAACATGAGCAGGAGGAGGAGGAAGGAAGGAAGGAAGAAAGGAAAGGAAGAAAGGAAGAAAGGAAGAAAGGAAGGAAAGGAAGGAAGGAAGGAAGGAAGGAAGGAAGGAAGGAAGGAAAGGAAGGAAGGAAGGAAGGAAGGAAGGAAGGAAGGAAGGAAAGGAAGGAAGGAAGGAAGGAAGGAAAGGAAGGAAGGAAGGAAGGAAGGAAGGAAGGAAGGAAGAAAGAAAGAAAGGAAGGAAGGAAGGAAAAATGATCGGGGATTTCCCTTCCCTTCCCTTCCCTTCCCTTCCCTTCCCATCCCCTCCCTTCCCGTCCCTTCCCTCTCCTTCCCTTCCCTTTCCCATCCCCTCCCTTCCCTTCCTTTCCCTTCCTTTCCCTTCCCTTCCCTTCCCTCTCCTTCCCTTCCCTCTCCTTCCCATCCCCTCCCTTTCTTTCCCTCCCCTTCTTTCCTTTCCTTTTCCTTCTTTTTTTAACATTAGAGGATACAGTCCAAGGAAAAAAATGAAAACAATAATGAAAAAAATGCCCGCTGCTCACTGCTCCTAACAAGAAAAGAGTTAGAGGAGAGACCGAAAGAGAGGTCAATTTCGGGAGAAATACAGATGAAGGAAGTTCATTCATTTACCAGCGTGAGGATGAAAAGAGAGTGAAGATGCTGGTTAACTCTACATAGGGGGTTTAGACAGTATAGGTGTCAGGATGAAAGAGTGAAGATGCTGGTTAACTCTTGCATAAGGGGTTTAGACAGTATAGGGATGAAAGAGTGAAGATGCTGGTTAACTCTTGCATCAGGGGTTTGGACAGTATAGGGATGAAAGAGTGAAGATGCTGGTTAACTCTTGCATAAGGGATTTGG
The DNA here is from genome assembly GCF_024679095.1 of Eriocheir sinensis. Lineage (NCBI taxonomy): Eukaryota > Metazoa > Arthropoda > Malacostraca > Decapoda > Varunidae > Eriocheir > Eriocheir sinensis. The sequence goes on from NC_066577.1 coordinate 7,039,764, forward strand.
ACAGTATAGGGATGAAAGAGTGAAGATGCTGGTTAACTCTTGCATAAGGGGTCTGGACAGTATAGGGATGAAAGAGTGAAGATGCTGGTTAACTCTTGCATCAGGGATTTGGACAGTATAGGGATGAAAGAGTGAAGATGCTGGTTAACTCTTGCATCAGGGATTTGGACAGTATAGGGATGAAAGAGTGAAGATGCTGGTTAACTCTTGCATAAGGGATTTGGACAGTATAGGGATGAAAGAGTGAAGATGCTGGTTAACTCTTGCATAAGGGGTTTGGACAGTATAGGGATGAAAGAGTGAAGATGCTGGTTAACTCTTGCATCAGGGATTTGGACAGTATAGGGATGAAAGAGTGAAGATGCTGGTTAACTCTTGCATAAGGGATTTGGACAGTATAGGGATGAAAGAGTGAAGATGCTTCCGACCTCAGCCTGAATCGCATTTGGAGTCGATTCGGATACGTTTCAGGCAACTTTTGAAGGTTATTTTTTTTTGTCGGGGAGCATTCGGAACCTACTGTCAGATGCAAACCGAATGCACTCCGACACCAAACCGAGTGAATTCCGAACTTTCCGCGAATTCCGAAATCCAATATCTAACTTTTTTTTTTTCTTTCCGAATGTAAACCGAATATAAAACGAATCTAAACTGAATATATATCAAATCCATTCCGAATTGAAACCGAATGTCTCTCTCTCTCTCTCTCTCTCTCTCTCTCTCTCTCTCTCTCTCTCTCTCTCTCTCTCTCTCTCTCTCTCTCTCTCTCTCTCTACACACACACACACACACACACACACACACCGGTTGTCACTCTACACGTTATTTCACACACAGTTGCCCCCTTCCCTTCCCTTCCCTTCCCTTCCCTTCCCTTCCCTTCTCTTCCCTTCCCTTCCCTTCCTTTCCCTTCCTTTCCCTTCCTTTCCTTCCCTTCCCTTCCCTTCTCCTCCCTTCCCTTCCCTTCCCTTCCTTTCCCTTCCCCTTCCTTCCTTCCTTCCTTCCTTCTTTCCTTCCCCTTCCTTCCTTCCTTCCTTCCTTCCTTCCCTTCCCTTCCTTCCTTCCCTTCCTTCCTTCCCTTCCTTCCTTCCCTTCCTTCCCCTCCCTTCCTTCCCCTCCCCTCCTTCCCCTCCCTTCCTTCCCCTCCCCTCCTTCCCCTCCCTTCCTTTCCCTCCCTTCCTTCCTTCCTTCCTTCCCTTCCCTTTTCCTTCCTTCCTTCCTTCCCTTCCTTCCTTTCCTTCCTTCCTTCCCTTCCTTCCTTCCTTCCCTTCCTTCCTTCCCATTCCCTTCCCTTCCCTTCCCTTCTCCTCCTCCTCCTCCTCCTCCTCCTCCTCCTCCTCCTCCTCCTTACCCCCACAAACACACACACACACACACACAGACCTTAGTAACAGACACAGTGACTGAACATACACGGAGGAGGAGGAGGAGGAAGAGGAGGAGGAGGAGGAGGAGGTCACAGTCTGCTGATCGTTACCTGTTCTGTACCAGTTTTAATCTCGTCATTCAGGGGTTGTCTTACCTCGGTGCGTGGAGGAGGAGGAGGAGGAGGAAGAGGAGGAGGAGGAGGAGGAGGAAGAGTTGGATTACCGGATGAGTCTTGCTTCCTTCCTTCTTGAATAGATTTTTTATTTATTTATTTATTTATTTATTTATTTATTTATTTTAATATCTTTTGTTTTGTTTGTGTGTATTATTTGATTCACTCTTGTGAGGACGATTTCTTGTGATAACTTTTTTTTTTTTTTTTTTTTTTACGTTGTTGCCCATTGCGCCGGTAGGCATCTTCCAGGTGGGGCCTGATGGTCGGCCCAGCCCGTTCTGGCGCAGGCGGGTGTTTATAGTGGCGCCATCCTGCATTGGCTCATGCTGCCCCCCGGAACTCGTTCTTGATTCGCTTGGACGGCTTCCTCTAGAGTCCGGGTTGATGGGAGGTCTTCAGGACAGCATGTGGGTAGTTTTAAGCCACTCGGCGGTGACTGAAAAATCCGAGTGGTAGCGTGGGGATTCGAACCCGCGTCGTCCGTCACGCGGTGAATGTGGGCCCAGTACGCTACCAGTTCGGCCACCGCCAGCGTCAAATTAAAACACCGCCGGGGTGAGTTGTGCCGGAACACCGCGAGTACCGGACCCTGGCGGTTGGGTAAGCCTTCTATTGGCACACGGTAACCACCCAACACACGCACGCAGGGGACCAGAGGAGGCTCGTCACTCACATGTCGTCACATTTGTATGATATTAATAATAGATTAGACTCAGTCGTGCCCCAGAGCGTTCAGAAGAGAAGGATGCTCATCAGATTACATTATTACATTCATTGTCGTGTTCAGCGAGACATTACTTTCCTTCCTGTGCTCTTGAATATTTGTCGTGTAAGAGAAGGCAACCACCACCTCGCGCCTGGCCTGCTCCACCACCGCTACAGGACCACTACAGGACAAGGCAATTAAATACAGTATATTTAATTTTGATTTAAACCATATTTTTCTTTACTCTGATTTAAATCTATCTAAATCCCAACAACCCCGGTGAAAAGATGATGGGTCATATTTCGTGGGAGTTGAGGGCATTTCCAGGGGTAGTTTTGTGACCCTGGTGGTAGTGTGACCCTTCCTCTGTACCGTGAACCTAAAGAAACACACATTTGACAAGGCTTTCGTGGGAGTTGAGGGCATTTCCAGGGGTAGTTTTGTGACCCTGGTGGTAGTGTGACCCTTCCTCTGTACCATGAACCTAAAGAAACACACATTTGACAAGGCTTTCGTGGGAGTTGTGGGCATTTCCAGGGGTAGTTTTGTGACCCTGGTGGTAGTGTGACCCTTCGTCTGTACCATGAACCTAAAGAAACACATTTGACAAGGCTTTCGTGGGAGTTGTGGGCATTTCCAGGGGTAGTTTTGTGACCCTGGTGGTAGTGTGGCCCTTCCTCTGTACCGTGAACCTAAAACAACACTCATTAGAACCCGACTACCTCCCTTTCGGCCTGTAGAAGTAGTTGATGTGGGTGGCGGGAGCGTCTCAGAAAACCAACCTGTCTCACCATAGCGGGCAAACTCGTAAGGAGCCAATGGAAATTCTGGTCTGCTTTTCTTTGTTTCCATGTTCTCTCTCTCTCTCTCTCTCTCTCTCTCTCTCTCTCTCTCTCTCTCTCTCTCTCTCTCTCTCTCTCTCTCTCTCTCTCTCTCTCTCTCTCTCTCTCTCTCTCTCTCTCTGTGTGTGTGTGTGTGTGTGTGTGTGTGTGTGTGTGTGTTTTATGAATTAATGTAACTTCCTTCCTCCTCTTCCTCTTCCTCCTCTTCTTCCTCTTCCTCCTCTTCTTCCTCCACTCTTTCTTTCTCTTCTTTTTAGTCTTCCTCCTCCTCCTCCTCCTCCTCTTTCATTCTCTCTCTTCTTTTTAGTCTTCCTCCTCCTCCTCCTCCTCCTCCTCCTCTTCTTCTTCTTCCTCCTCCTCTTCCTTCCCCTCCAGCTTTAGTTCCAGCTTCGTTCTGGCTCTCAAATATCACCACCTCCTCCTCCTCCTCCTCCTCCTCCTCCTCCTCCTCCTCCAAAAACATATAAAAACCGAACCTTCCTCTCCTTCCTCAGTCCCTCAGTCAGCGGGTCTCCTCCTTCTCCTCCGCCTGCTCCTCCTCCGGCAGCAGAGTCAACCCTTCGTCAGCACCTTCGTCAGCACCGCCACCATGAACAAGTACTTCCCCGGGCTGGGTCGGATTGAGTACCGCCCTGACGCTGGCCCTGAAGAGACGCTTGTTTTCCGACACTACAATGCTGGCGAGACGGTTCACGGGCGCCCCATGGAAGAGTGGCTCCGTTTCTCCGTCTGCTATTTCAACACCTTCAGGTTAGTGTAGGGGGAGGGGGTGGTTGTAGTAGTAGTAGTAGTAGTAGTAGTAGTAGTGGTGGTAGTAGGAGGAGGAGGAGGAGGAGGGAGGTGTAGGAGAGAATGCATGGGAAAGGGTTAGGTAAGGAAGAGAAGTGGTAGGGAAGAGGAGGAGGAGGAGGAGGAGGAGGAAGATGGATGTTAGCGAAATGTCAAAGGAAAAAATAATTGTATAAATGTCTCCAGGTTTTGTTTTGTTTTTCATTCGTTTTATGTTTGTTTTGAATGTTTGTGTGTTTGTGATTCCTGATTGAAGGTGTGTGCGTGTGTGTGTGTGTGTGTGTGTGTGTGTGTGTGAGGGGTAAGGAGCAGGGGGTGTCAGCGTGGGGTGCAGCAACAAGGGGGAGTATTACCCTGTGGCTCCTCCCCCCCGTCAGGTACCTCGGCCAGGACGGTTACTTCGGGGACAGCACGCGCCAGTACCCGCCCTTCGAGGACTGGCAGCAGGGGCAGCACCAGCAGCAGCAGCAGCAGCAGCCGCAGTCCCTGGACCGCTACAAGCGCCGCCTGGTGGCCGCCTTCGAGTTCTTCCACAAGCTGGGCGTCAAGTACTACTCGGTGAGTGTGTGCGTGTGTACGTGTGTGCCCGGGTACGTGTGAGTATAGTGATAGGCGTGTGTGTGTGCGCCTCCCCGCAGCCGCTAACACCTGTAATCCCCCCCCAGGTGAGTGACCGCGACCTGTCCCCCGAGGGCGAGAGCTTCGAGGAAAGCGGCGCCCTGCTGGAGGAGGCGGTGTCGCTGGCCGCCGACCTGCAGAAGCAGACGGGCGTGCGGCCGCTGTACTTCGCCTGCGACCTGTTCTCGCACCCGCGCTACATGAACGGCGCCGCCGCCAGCCCCGACGCGCACGTGTTCGCCTACGCGTGCGCGCAGGTGAAGCGCGGCCTGGAGGCGGCCAAGCGGCTGGGCGCCGAGAACTTCGTGTTCTTCCACCCTCGGGACGGCTACCAGAGCCTGCTGCAGCGGCAGGTGCTGCGCGACGCCTCGCACCTGGCGCAGCTGTACCGCATGGCGGCGCAGTACCGCGACAAGATCGGCTACAAGGGCCAGCTGCTGGTGCAGCCGCGCCCCGCCGGGCCCGCGCGCCGCCAGCAGTACGAGGCAGACGCCGCCGCCGCCATGCACCTGCTGCGCCACTTCGGGCTGGACAAGCAGTACAAGCTGAACGTGCGCCCCGCCGCGGCGCGCGCGCTGGGCCGCCCCGCCGACCACGACGTGCAGCTGGCCTCCGCCTACAACATGCTGGGCTCCCTCGAGGCGGCCGACGGCGGCCAGCTGAGCCCCTACGGCTCGTCCCAGGACGTGTGCGCCTACGACGTGCGCGACGCCACGCTGGTGATGAAGTGCGTGCTGGAGATGGGCGGCCTGGGCCAGGGCGGCGTCACGCTGGGCGGCCGCCTGCTGCGCGAGTCCGTGGACGCCAAGGACCTGTTCGAGGGACACGTGCTGGCCATGGACACCTTCGCGCGCGCCCTGCGCAACGCCGCCAGGATCATCTCCGAGGGCGTCTTCTCCAGGGGCGTGCAGCAGGTGTGTGTGTGTGTGTGTGTGTGTGTGTGTGTGTGTGTGTGTGTGTGTGTGTGTTTATACTATTTTTATCATTTATTTGCTACTGTTATATGATTTTTCCTCCTCCTCCTAACACTGCCCCCCCTCGCCTCCCCCTCAGCGCTACGCCTCGTACAAGGGCGGCTTCGGGGAGCGGGTCGAGAAGGGCGCCGCCACGCTGGAGGAGTGCGAGGACTACATCAAGAAGTGCGGCGACCCCCAGCAGCAGCAGCAGCAGCACCAGCACTCAGCACGCCACGAGCACTGGCAGGCGGTGCTCAACCACTACGTGTTCCCGCCCAGCACCCGCCAGTGACCAAGTCAGCACCGAGCTCAGCACCAGTAGTAGGAGTAGTCAGCACCCTCACTAACACTACCAGACTATTACTACTACTACTACTACTATCGCTACTATTGGTCAGCACGTCAGCACCAGAGTCAGCACCAGTAGTAGGAGTTGTCAGCACCTGTAATCTTTGAAACTAACGTAACTTACACT
>NC_066577.1:7050692-7063192 GCF_024679095.1 Eriocheir sinensis
GGGAAGGAGAGGAAAGGAAGGGAAGAGAAGGGAAGGGAAGGGAAGGGAAGGGAAAGGAAGGGAAAAGAAGGAAAAATAAATTAATATACAAATAGATATAATGATAGATAGATATATAGTCACTACTACTACTACTACTACTACTACTACTACTACTACTACTACTACTACTACTACTACTACTACTATTTCCACTTTACCTTGAATCTGTTAAGTACCGCCACTTGCCAAGGCCATTCCCCCTCCACACTTTCCGCTCCACCGATGATCCGCAGCCAGTTCCCTCCACCTTGTCTGAATTTCACTCCACATTCTCCCTCCTCTTCCACGGCCATGACCCCTCTCTCCGCATCTTCGTCCTCTTCCACTCCTCCTCCTCCTCCTCCTCCTTCTCTTCTTCCATCCAGGCGAGGGAGGACGAATCTTCCCTCATCTGGGTTTTGGTAATAATCTTCCTCCTCTTTCTCCTCCTCTTCCTCCTCGTCATCGTAAGCGACTTCAATGTCTTCCTCTTCCTCCGCCACCTCCTCCTCCTCGTCCCTCATTGTCTCCTCCGTATCTTCTATAATAACGTATCCTTCCTCTTCTAAGTGCCTAAGAACCTTCAGATAATAGTTAGTTAATTATTCAGATACTTTGGACATAGTTACAAGGACATACAAGCTCACAAAACGATAAAAATGAAAAATATATGAAAAAATCGGAAAAATAGGTCAGTCAGCCATTCAATAGTGTGGTTTTCTGCGGGTGAAATGTAAACAAACCCAAGACCGAGACCAAGATGTACGACGCTTACCTTGCCTTTGCACGTCGATCCATCGGGGTAACAATACGCTTCTTCCACCTTTATTTCCTCGCCGCATAAGGTCTCGTATTTGCATGTCCTGAGAGAGAGAGAGAGAGAGTGGAGTCAAGAAGGGTCAAGTGTAGGAGAGATAAGGAGAGTGAGAGAGAGAGAAGAGAGATAATGGTCATTGAGAGATATCTTACAACGTAGGCTATACAATCTCTCTCTCTCTCTCTCTCTCTCTCTCTCTCTCTCTCTCTCTCTCTCTCTCTCTCTCTCTCTCTCTCTCTCTCTCTCTCTCTCTCTCTCTCTTCCTTCCTTCTTTCCTTCCTTCCCTTCCTTCCTTCATTCATTCATTCATTCATTCATTCATTCATTCTCTTCCTTCCTTCCTTCCTTCCTTCCTTCCTTCTTCCCTTCTCTCTTCCATAATTCCTTCCCTTCCTTCCCTTCCTTCCCTTCCTTCCTTCCTTCCTTCCTTCTCACTTCCTTAACCATCCCTTCCTTCCCTTCCTTCCTTCCTTCCTTCCTTCCTTCCTACCTTTCCTTCTCTCTTTCATAATTCCATCCCTTCCTTTCTCTCCTTCCTTCCTTCCTCCCTTCATTCTCCCCTCCTCTCCTCCTTAACCATCTCTTCCTTCCTTTCCTTCCCTTCTTCCTTCCTTCCTATCTCTCCTTCCTTCCTTCCCTCCTTCCTTCCTTCCTTACCTCCTCCTTCGTGTAATACAGGACCTCGTACAAGGACCCCAAGAAGAGGGAGCAGAGAAGAGGAGGGAGGTAAGGGTCAGCCCCTCCCCCCCCTCCTCCTCGACCCTGATCACAACCATGCCTCCCTCCTCCTCTTCCTCTTCCTCTTCTTCTTCTTCTTCTTCTTCTTCTTGGTATCTGCTTCTTAGTAGTCCGGGTCTGTGTCTCTGTTGCTGAGGTTCCTGTAAATTAAGTAGTAGTAGTAGTAGTAGTAGTAGTAGTAGTAGTAGGAGGAGGAGGAGGAGGAGGAGGAGGAGGAGGAGGAGTGGTTATCTGTCATCTTTCCCTCTTCTCTCTCTCTCTCTCTCTCTCTCTCTCTCTCTCTCTCTCTCTCTCTCTCTCTCTCTCTCTCTCTCTCTCTCTCTCTCTCTCGAAATAACGGCACAAAACTTAAGCATAAACAAGGAAATTCAGACTGCACCAAATTTTTCTTCGCCAACGTTGTAGTGCGAGAATGGAACAAACTCCCCGGTGCCTTCCTTCAGTGGTCCAGTGCAGCATATATTAGGGGTGGATGACTTGGAGGAATATGCCCAGAATCGTCCAGAGTGGAGTTCTTACAGATAGTTTGAGCGAGAATCGAATCCTTTAAATACAAGCTCGACCGACATCTAGGAGGAATATGCCCAGAATCGTCCAGAGTGGAGTTCTTACAGATAGTTTGAGCAATAATCGAATCCTTTAAATACAAGCTCGACCGACACCTAGGAGGAATATGCCCAGAATCGTCGAGAGTGGAGTTGTTACAGAAAGTTTGAGCGAGAATCGACTCCTTTAAATACAAGCTCGACCGACACCTAGGAGGAATATGCCCAGAATCGTCCAGAGTGGAGTTGTTACAGAAAGTTTGAGCGAGAATCGACTCCTTTAAATACAAGCTCGACTGACACCTAGGAGGAATATGCCCAGAATCGTCGAGAGTGGAGTTGTTACAGAAAGTTTGAGCGAGAATCGACACCTAGGAGAAATATGCCCAGAATCGTCCAGAGTGGAGTTCTTACAGAAAGTTTGAGCGAGAATCGACTCCTTTAAATACAAGCTCGATGTACACTTCCTTGACCTTAACATTCACTAAAGTAGAAATGCAATGTCTTGGTGATATGGAATTTAATATCATCTCACTTCGGCTTAAGGACACACCACCTAGGCTTGACCATAGGGGCTGTGTGGTCTGAATATCTATGTAAATCTATGTAAATCTATGTAAATCTTACCTCAACAACCTCCTCCTGCTGTGCGCCATGGTCGAGGTAGTCCATCAAATCCATAACAGTTTCTCTAAATCTCTCCACTTCTCCCGGTAGAGGCCCCCAGTTTTCCTCCATTTCCTCCACTCCTCCACTTTCCTCCACCTGCCCCTGGCCCTCCATCCCTCCCCCGGGTCTCCATCTCTCACCCGGGGAGGAGGCAACCCCGTGGAGGAGGAGGAGGGAGAGAAAAAGGGAAAGAAGTGAAGGGATGTGAACGGTCATGATTCAACCTGATAACTGACCATTTGGGTTGTCGGGATGTGTCTCTCTCTCTATCTCTTTTTCTCTCTCTCTTTCTCTCTCTCTCTCTCTCTCTCTCTCTCTCTTATCTTTAGTGATTAGAATAGTGATAGTTGTAGTTGGGTAGTAGTAGTAGTAGTAGTAGTAGTAGTAGCAGTAGTAGTAGTAGTATAAACTATTTCAACTACTACTACTACTACTACTACTACTACTACTACTACTACTACTACTACTACTACTACTACTACTACTACTACTACTACTACTACTACTACTACTACTACTACTACTACTACTACTACTACTACATAATAATAATAATAATAATAATAATAATAATAATAATAATAATAATAATAGAGATATCTTTATTTTCTCTCTCACTATCTCTAATCTTGAAACTACTTGAGACAATCTTCATTTTTTGTCTATATGGTCAAGCACCTCTCTCTCTCTCTCTCTCTCTCTCTCTCTCTCTCTCTCTCTCTGATAACAGCAATAATAACAACAAAAAGAAGCTCAACTGACTAACACAAGCACTTTAGACTCTCGCTTGACTCCCTGACCGAGGTGATGACGAAGATGATGGTAAATATTTTGGTCATTTGCTTCTCGGATACCGTAGAGGAAGGACGTGGGTCACTCTCTCTCCCCTTCTCTCTCTCCTTCGAAGTTTTTATTAAAGAAAGTGAACTAGCTTTAATTTTGCGTGTGAGAGAGTGAGAGAGGAAGAGGAGGACGAGGAGGTGAGTAAATGAGATAAATTGTGAGATATTGTGATTGTTTAGGTAGAGAGAGAGAGAGAGAGAGAGAGAGAGAGAGAGAGAGAGAGAGAGAGAGAGCGGTGGGTTAAGTTTCGTCAAGTTTATCAAGTCACAGTTTTTAGTTTTAAGTTAAAGTCGGTTAAGTTTAAGATAATTTAAGTTAATTAATTATAAGTTACGAAGAAAAACTGCATATATAGAGAGACATAAAAGAGATAGAGAGAATTAGAGATAGATTGAGATAGAGAGAGAAATAGATTGACATAAATAATGATACAAAATAGTTATGAGATAGTTAGTGAATTACAGAACACGTTTTAAATATCCTAGTCATTTAGTTATGAGTTAGTGAACGAGTTAGTGAATGATAGAATTAGAGATAGATTGAGATAGAGAGAGAAATAGATTAACATAATAAAATACAAAATAGTTATGAGATAGTGAATTACAGAACACGTTTTAAATAGCCTAGTTAGTTAGTTATGAGTTAGTGAATGAGTTAGTGAATGAATGAATTAGAGATAGATTGAGATAGAGAGAGAAATAGATTAACATAATAATGATACAAAATAGTTATGAGATAGTTAGTGAATTACAGAACACGTTTTAAATAGCCTAGTTAGTTAGTTATGAGTTAGTGAATGAGTTTGTGAATGAATGAATTAGAGATAGATTGAGATAGAGAGATAATAGATAATCAAATAGACTTATAGATAGATATAGCTTTTGATAGCCTAGTTAAGCTTAAATAGGAATTACTTATATACGTAATTTAACTAAGCTTAGATACATAGATAATTAAATAGACATATAGATAGATATAGCTTTTGATAGCCTAGTTAAGCTTAAATAGGAATTACTTATATACGTAATTTAACTAAGCCGAGATAATAGATAATTAAATAGACTTATAGATAGATATAGCTTTTGATAGCCTAGTTAAGCTTAAATAGGAATTACTTATATACGTAATTTAACTAAGCCGAGATAGATAGATAGATAGATAGAAAGATATATAGATAGAAATAGGAACTTAGAATAAAAGACATTCTTAACAATTTTTCAACATTTATTATTTATTATGAAAAAGAGAAACATTTTATTTATTAACATTTATTTCTGCTTGTTGTTATTGTTCTTGTTATTGTTGTTTTCTTTGGCAAATTTTCGATAATGTATTTTTTGTGTTTTTTTTTATTTTATTATTTTTTTTCGCATTCACTAAAAAAAAATCTGTTTTTCTTATGGACTAAAAAATTGGACGTTATTTTTTTGTTTTCCTCTTAATTTCCTTCTTTATTCATTTATTTTCCTCCTCTTCTTCCTCTTCCTCCTCCTCCTTCTACTTCTACTACTACTACTACTACTACTACTACTACTACTACTACGTCTACTACTATGGAAAGTGATTCTACAAGTTTCTATTTTTAAGTAAGGATTTTTTATTATTATTATTATTATTATTATTATTATTATTATTATTATTATATTCGTTTTTTTTCTTTATTTTTTCTTCTTCTTCTTCTTCTTCTTCTTCTTCTTCTTCTTCTTTTTCTTCTTCTTCCACCTCCTCTTCCTCTTCTCCTCCTCCTCCTCCTCCTGTTTCTCTTCCTTCTTCTTCTTCTTCTTCTTCTTCTTCTTCTTCTTCTTCTTCTTCTTCTCATATCCTAACAATACACACACATGTACACCTACAAATACGTACATACATACATACATACATAGGAAGACGGGAAAACGTACATGTGTATACTTTTATTATTATTATTATTATTATTATTATTATTATTATTATTATTATTATTATTATTATTGTGTTTCTGGGTATTTTTTTTCTAATTTGTTTTCCCTTCTTCCTTCCTTCCTTCCTTTCTTCCTTCCTTCCTTCCTTCTTTCCTTCCTTCCTTCCTTCCTTCTTTCCTTCCTTTCTTCCTTCCTTCCTTTCTTTCTTTCTTCCTTCCTTCTTTCCTTCCTTCTTTCCTTCCTTCTTTCCTTCCTTTCTTCCTTCCTTCCTTTCTTTCTTAATTCCTTCCTTCCTTCCTTCCTTCCTTCCTTCTTTCCTTCCTTCCTTCCTTCCTTCTTTCTTCCTTTCCTTCCTTCCTTCTTTCTGTTCTTCCTTTCTTCTTTCCTCCCTTCTGTCCTTCCTTCCTTACTTCTTTCTTTCTCTCCTCCCTTCCTTTCCTTCCTTCCTTCCTTCCTTCCTTCTTTCCTTCTTTCCTTCCTTCCTTCCTTCCTTTCCTTCCTTTCTTTCTTCCTTCCTTCCTTCCTTCTTTCCTTCCTTCCTTCCTTCCTTCCCTTAATTCTAAACGGTTGAGCAAATTTTAAGAGAGAGAGAGAGAGAGAGATTAGAATTATCATATATACAAGAAAAAGTGATTCAACATGTCACTTTCAGGAACATGACCTAACCTAACCTTCAGAACATGACTGGAACAGGAATATGATTAGCGCACTAAGAAGATGACTAGTGAACATGACTAATACCACTAAATAACAAGTAAAACCATTATTTGCATGTGTCACTTTCGCGAACATGACCTGGCGTGACCTTCAGAACATGACCGGAACTTGAATATGAGAAAACACTAAGAAGTCGACTCTGAACATGACTAATACGAGTAAATAATTAGTTGTATGATTATTCAAACATGTCACTTTCGCGAACATGACCTGGCGTGACCTTCAGAACATGACTGGAACTTGAATATGAGAAAACACTAAGAAGTCGACTCTGAACATGACTAATACGAGTAATTAATTAGTTGTATGATTATTTGAATATGTCACTTTCGCGAACATGACCTGGCGTGACCTTCAGAACATGACTGGAACTTGAATATGAGAAAACACTAAGAAGACGACTCTGAACATGACTAATACGAGTAAGTAATTAGTTGTATGATTATTTAAACACGTCACTTTCGCGAACATGACCTGGCGTGACCTTCAGAACATGACTGGAACTTGAATATGAGAAAACACTAAGAAGTCGACTCTGAACATGACTAATACGAGTAAATAATTAGTTGTATGATTATTCAAACATGTCACTTTCGCGAACATGACCTGGCGTGACCTTCAGAACATGACTGGAACTTGAATATGAGAAAACACTAAGAAGACGACTCTGAACATGTGTAATACGAGTAAATGATAAGTAGTATGATCCTTTTAACACGTCACTTTCGCGAATATGACCTTGGCCTAACCCTCAGAACGTGACTAGAAAAGGAATATGACGAATCACTGGGAAAGGAAGCAAAGAACATGATTAATACGAGTAAAAAACGCGTGTAAAGAACATTTCATCATGTCACTTTCACGAACATGACCTGACCTAACCTGCAGAACATGACTAGAACATGAATATTATTAAAAGCTAAGATAACAAGCAAAGAACATGACTAACACGACTATGAAACGAGTAAAACGATTATTTCAACAACTCACTTTCGCGAACATGACCTGACCTGACCTTCAGAACATGACTAGAACATGAATATTATCAAAAGCTAAGATAACAAGCAAAGAACATGACTAATACGACTATGAAACGAGTAAAACGATTATTTCAACAACTCACTTTCACGAAAATGACCTGACCTGACCTGACCTTAGCCAGAACTTGTACGTGATATAACACTAAGAAGATGTTAATGAATATGACCAATACGACTAAATAACAAGTAAAAATGTCATCCTCACATGTCACTTTCGCGAAAATGACCTCACCTGACCTCCAGAACATGACTGGAACAGGAATATGATCAATACACTAAGAAGATGACTAGTGAACATGACTAATACGACTAAATAACAAGTAAAAATGTCATCCTCACATATCACTTTCGCGAAAATGACCTCACCTGACCTTCAGAACATGACTGGAACAGGAATATGATTAATACACTAAGAAGATGACTAGTGAACATGACTAATACCACTAAATAACAAGTAAAACCATTATTTCAAAGCCTCACTTTCACGAACATGGCCTGACCTGACCTAACCTAACCTCCTGAACATGACTGGAACATGGACAAGACGAATGCACGGATCTAACAAGAACAGGACAGGTATAAAACGCACTCTATACACGTCACTTTCACGAACATGACCTAACATCACCTTCAGACATGACTGGAACGTGGACGAGACGGAACACGAATCTAACGAGAACATGACGAGTATAAAACGGGATCTAAACAAGTCATTTTCACCTCATGTCACTTTCACTCTGCATGTCACTTTCACCTCTCACGTCACGGTCACTTTCACTTTCCATCTCATCTTTACCTCTGTCACTCATTTTCACCTTTCCTGTCACTTTCACTCACCTCGCATGTCACGGTCACTTTCCATGTAACTTTCAGAACATGTCATATTCACCGTCATTTTCAATTTACATTTCACTCTCACTTTCCATATCATTTTCACGTCATTTACTTTAACTGTCACCTTCAACTTTCACCTTCATTTTCACTTCACTTTCATTCCCACTTTCACCTTCAGAACATAAGCAAGACCCGTTTTCTTTCATTACAAAAGGAAAACGATTTATGAAGATGTATTTTCAAGGGCAAGGAGACGGAGATAGCACTGAGGCCGCGCGTAGCTGTAGTCTAGACCTCTCTCTCTCTCTCTCTCTCTCTCTCTCTCTCTCTCTCTCTCTCTCTCTCTCTCTCTCTCTCTGTAGCAAAAATCTAGGTATTATTATTATTATTATTATTATTATTATTATTATTATTATTATTATTATTATTATTATTATTATCATTATTATTACTATATTCGTTGTTCTGATGTCTCCCTCCTCCTCTTCTTCTTCTTCCTCCTCTTCTTCCTCCTCCTCCTCCTCCTCTTCTTCCTCCTCCTCCTCCTCCTCTTCTTCCTCCTCCTCCTCCTCCTTCCATTTTTTTTTTCTAATCATGAGAGAGAGAGAGAGAGAGAGAGAGAGAGAGAGAGAGAGAGAGAGAGAGAGTACGTTCTTCTCTTTCTTTCCGTATAATTTTAATTCCATTAGTAGTAGTAGTAGTAGTAGTAGTAGTAGTAGTAGTAGTAGTAGTAGTAGTTGTTGTTGTTGTTGTTGTTGTTGTTGTTGTTAGGATCTCAAGGGCCGAATTTTGTTGTATTTCATTTATTCATTAACTAATTTCTTACACTAATATATTTCTAAGTAGTAGTAGTAGTAGTAGTAGTAGTAATAGTAGTAGTAGTAGTAGTAGTAGTAGTAGTAGTGGTAGTGGTAGTAGTAGTAGTAGTAGTAGTAGTAGTAGTAGTAGTAGTAGTAGTAGTGGTAGTAGTAGTAGTAGTAGTAGTAGTAGTAGTAGTAGTAGTAGTAGTAGTAGTAGTAGTAGTAGTAGTAGTAGTTAAATTATTTCATGCAGTATAGAAAGAAAGAAAGAAAGAAAGAAAGAAAGAAAGAAAGAAAAGAAGGAAGGAAGGAAGGAAGAAAGGAAGGAAGAAAGAAAGAAAGAGAGAAAAAAGAAAGAAAAGAAGGAAGGAAGGAAGGAAGGAAGGAAGAAAGAAAGAAAGATAGAAAGCGAGAAAAAAAGAAAGAAAAGAAGGAAGGAAAGAAGGAAGGAAGAAAAAAAATATTACAAAAAACTTAAATTATTATCATTATTATTATCATTATTATTACTATTATTAATGTGATTTTCTCTAATTACTCTCTCTCTCTCTCTCTCTCTCTCTCTCTCTCTCTCTCTCTCTCTCTCTCTCTCTCTCTCTCTCTCTCTCTCTCTCTCTCTCTCTCTCTCTCTCTCTCTCTCTCTCTCTCTCTCTCTCTCTCTCTCATCCCCCCCTTCTTTCTCTCTCTCTCTACCTCCTCTTGGAAACACTTCTCCGGGGAGTCCCAGGGGTCGCCGCGCCCCCTGGTTTCCGTCCCCCCACGCCCCCTGAGCCTGTGGACGCCCCCTGGGACTTCTTGACACCTGTGGTAGAGAGAGACATTAGTAGTAATAGTAGTAGTAATAGTAGATGTGGGTTATAGCACACCCATATATATCATCCATTTCTTCCTCCTCCTCCTCTTCCTCCTCCTCCTCCTCCCTCACCCGGCCACGCGCGGGGGCTGGCGAGGCATGCGTCTGGTCCTGGGAGTAGGTGTCCCCTCCAGCCATCCTCCCACGGGGGTATGTTCTCGTGACACAGAGGGCAGTGGTTCGCCAGGGGCTCCGGCCGAGACGCTGGGGAGAGAAGGGGGGGTTAGTGGGTGGAAGAAGAAGGGGAGATGTGGTCAGTGGGGGGAGGGGGGAGAGAGAATAGAAAGTCGTGGCAAGGGGTGAAAGAGTGGAGATGCTGGTTAACTCTTGCATAAGTGAGTTGGACAGGATTAAATTGAGATGAAAGAGTGGAGATGCTGGTTAACTCTTACATCAGGGAGTTGGACAGCACAGGGATGAAAGAGTGGAGATGCTGGTTAACTCTTTCATCAGGGAGTTGGACAGCACAGGGATGAAAGAGTGAAGATGCTGGTTAACTCTTGCATCAGGGAGTTGGACAGGATTGAGATGAAAGAGTGGAGATGCTGGTTAACTCTTGCATCAGGGAGTTGGACAGCACAGGGATGAGCGAGAGTAGAAAGTCGGGATAAGGGATGAAAGAGTGAAGATGCTGGTCAACTCTTGCATACGGGAGTTGGACAGCACAGGGATGAAAGAGTGAAGATGCTGGTTAACTCTTGCATCAGGGAGTTGGACAGCACAGGGATGAAAGAGTGGAGATGCTGGTTAACTCTTTCATCAGGGAGTTGGACAGCACAGGGATGAAAGAGTGAAGATGCTGGTTAACTCTTGCATCAGGGAGTTGGACAGGATTGAGATGAAAGAGTGGAGATGCTGGTTAACTCTTGCATCAGGGAGTTGGACAGCACAGGGATGAGCGAGAGTAGAAAGTCGGGATAAGGGATGAAAGAGTGAAGATGCTGGTCAACTCTTGCATCAGGGAGTTGGACAGCACAGGGATGAAAGAGTGAAGATGCTGGTTAACTCTTGCATCAGGGAGTTGGACAGGATTGAGATGAACGTTGGACAGCACAGGGATGAAATTCTGGTTAACTCTTGCATCAGGGAGTTGGACAGCACAGGGATGAGCGAGTGTAGAAAGTCGGGATAAGGGATGAAAGAGTGAAGATGCTGGTTAACTCTTGCATCAGGGAGTTGGACAGCACAGGGATGAAAGAGTGAAGATGCTGGTTAACTCTTGCATAGGGGAGTTGGACAGCACAGGGATGAAAGAGTGAAGATGCTGGTTAACTCTTGCATCAGGGAGTTGGACAGCACAGGGATGAAAGAGTGAAGATGCTGGTTAACTCTTACATCAGGAGTTGGAAGGGATGAAAGAGTGAAGATGCTGGTTAACTCTTGCATCAGGGAGTTGGACAGCACAGGGATGAAAGAGTGAAGATGCTGGTTAACTCTTGCATCAGGGAGTTGGACAGCACAGGGATGAAAGAGTGAAGATGCTGGTTAACTCTTGCATAGGGGAGTTGGACAGCACAGGGATGAGCGAGTGTAGAAAGTCGGGATAAGGGATGAAAGAGTGAAGATGCTGGTTAACTCTTGCATAGGGGCGTTGGACAGCACAGGGATGAAAGAGTGAAGATGCTGGTTAACTCTTGCATCAGGGAGTTGGACAGCACAGGGATGAGCGAGAGTAGAAAGTCGGGATAAGGGATGAAAGAGTGAAGATGCTGGTTAACTCTTGCATAGGGGAGTTGGACACACATCAACTATACCTTCCTCTCTTGACCAAAACACACTAACTATCTCATACTCACGCGTGCAGGTTTTGGCGAGGGCGTGAGTCTGGAACACCTTCTTGGCGATGGCTTCAGAACACCTCTCACACCTGCGGTACTGGGTGGAGGCGCTGCACTCACCTGGAATTAACACAGACACAGGTAAGATACATTTATAGAATTATCTTTATCTGTTCATTTTCTGCCCTCATTTTTTTTATTTCTCCATCTTCTCCTCCTTCTCAACCTCTCTCCTCTCTTTATCTCTCCTCCTCCTCCTCCTTTCCTTTTTTTTCTAATTTCTTACCTAACCTAACTTAACCTAACCTAAACTCTTACTTAACCTAACTTAACCTCACCTAAACTCTTACTTAACCTAACTTAACCTAACCTAAACTCTTACTTAACCTAACTTAACCTAACCTAAACTCTTACTTAACCCAACTTAGCTAACCTAACCTAACCTAACCGAACCAAACCTAATTCTCACCTAACTTATCGTAACCTTACTTAACCTAGCTCTTACTTAACCTAACTTAACGAACCTAACCTAACCTAACTTAACCAAACCTAATTCTCACCTAACTTATCCTAACCTTGCTTAACCTAGCTCTTACTTAACCTAACTTACCTAACCTAATCTAACAGGGATGAAAGAGTGAAGATGCTGGTTAACTCTTTCATAGGGGAGTCGGACAGCACTAACCTAACCTAACCTAACCTAACCAAACCTAATTCTCAGCTAACTTATCCTAACCTTACTTAACTAACCTAACCTAATCTAACAGGGATGAAAGAGTGAAGATGCTGGTTAACTCTTGCATAGGGGAGTCGGACAGCACTAACCTAACCTAACCTAACCTAACCTAACCTAACCTAACCAAACCTAATTCTCAGTTAACTTATCCTAACCTTACTTAACTAACCTAACCTAACCTAACAGGGATGAAAGAGTGAAGATGCTGGTT
>NC_066577.1:7075692-7078192 GCF_024679095.1 Eriocheir sinensis
CCTCCTTGAAGAGCGTGACTAGTTAGGGCTTTCATGAAGGGCCTGAGCGACGGGAGTTCTTTTATATTAGGGGGGAGCTTGTTCCATGCTCTTGGTCCACTTACTAACAGAGACCGCGCACCATTGTCTGTTCTCACTCTTGGGATAAACAGGTCTCCGTTTTGTCTCGTCACAAGTTCGTTAATTTGTGTTACATATGGTAAGTTTAAAGCCTCTTCCATTTAGCATAACCTGTTTCTGGGTCGTGATCTCTATAGTCCCTTTAAAGATAGAGTCCCGACAACCTAAGATTTGGACGCCATTGTTGGTCCTGTTTTCACCACGAGAGCGTGTGCTAGCGTTTGAAAAGCACGGCGAAAACAGGCCCAATAATGGCGTCCAAATCTTAGGTAGTCGGGACTCTATGAGGGACTCTACAGATCACGACCCAAATACAGGTTACGCTAAATGGAAGACGCTAGCAGACACTCAGGATAATATTTATGGGTCACTTTATACAGCATTATGCACTGATCGAATTTAACTTTTTCTTTCACCCTTATCTACTTTAATTCTTGTAGCACGGGAGTAGCACGATCGCGTCTTTTGTAGCCCCCAGCAGCAACTTTGGCAGCGAAGTTTTCCAGTTTTTGCACTCGCTGCGTGAGGGTCTCATTGGTGCTGCCCCATATTGTTTGTGTATTGATAACAATCCCTCTGGTGTCCTTATCAAATATATCCTTAATTCCGTTTATGAATATTATGACCACTATTACTTTTTTGTTGAGTTGATGTATATGTGTGTGTGTGTGTGTGTGTGTCGAGCGTCATGTATTTGTCAAAGTAAACACCCAATATTGGGCTGCGGTTAGGTGTTTGAACGGGGGGGGCTAAATTTTTTTGGAGGGGTTGGTTAGTTGGGTTTTTGAGTGTTAGATTTCCTCCTTCTTCTTCCTCCTCCTCCTCCTCCTCCTCTTCGTAGATCCACCGTGGATGACCAGAGAAATAAAAAGGGCAGTAAACCTAAAAAAAAGGAATTATAATTTGATGAAAGAGAATGCTACGGCCGAAGCCAGCACACAGTACCACAACAGCCTCAGAGCTTGTCGCAGCCTTATTCGGAGTAGCAAACGCAACTATGAAAAGCAAATAGCGCGCGAAATCAAAACTAACTCCAAGAAATTCTTCACGTACATAAGATCGAAAAAGAAAGTAAAATCCAATATTGGTCCCCTGACAGACGAGACTGGATCTGTAACTCAGGACAGTAAACAGATGGCCAGAATCCTCAACAGTAACTTCGCATCCGTATTCACAGTCGAGGACATCGAAACCATTGAGAGCCCTGCCCCGCCGAGTGAGATCACGCTGGAAATTGACTCAATATGCGACCAAGAAGTAAAAAAGTACTTGGACAAACTCGACACGAACAAGTCAACGGGACCCGACAGTTTGTCCCCGCGGTTATTAAAAGAGCTTAAACAACAAATACTTCAACCACTCACTACCATATTCAACCGGTCAGTTCAACTAAACAAGGTCCCGGAAGACTGGAAGATGGCGAACGTAACACCGATTTTCAAAAAAGGAGACAAAAGCGTTGCATTAAACTACAGGCCCATAAGTTTGACATCAGTGGCAGGAAAAATACTCGAAAAGATTATTAGAGATAAACTTGTTAAGTTTCTGAAAACAATAATGTAATCTCCGACACCCAGCATGGCTTCAGAAACAAGCGCTCCTGCCTAACGAATTTATTAGACTTCTTCCAAGGTATATATAAGAACTGGGATGCCCACATCCCCAGTGATGTTATATACCTGGACTTTCAGAAAGCCTTCGACAAGGTACCGCACGAGCGACTCCTTAAGAAACTGCACTCGGCGGGCATCGGAGCCAATCTGATCGCGTGGATAAGAGATTGGCTCACCGACAGAAAACAACGAGTACTACTCAACGGACAGCCTTCGATTGGCTTCCAGTCACTAGTGGAGTGCCTCAAGGGTCAGTGCTGGGACCCATCCTCTTTATCATATATATCAATGACCTAGAATCAGGACTGAAATCCACAATATCGAAATTTGCAGATGACACCAAGGTGGGTGGAGATGCCCTCACAAAGACCGACTGCGAAATCATTCAGAAAGACCTCAATCACATTATCGAATGGTCGGAAAAATGGCAAATGTCTTTTAATGTTGACAAATGCAAAGTCATGCACATTGGGTCCCAAAATAGTAACCACATACATCATGAATGGGAGACCTCTGCAAGCGATGCAGGAGGAAAAGGATCTTGAGTCACTATCAGCAGTGACCTGAAACACGCGAATCACTGTAAAAAGCATACAACAAGGCCAACATTATGCTCGGGTTCATAGCGAGGAACTTCGAGTAAAACACCAGACGTGATGCTATCCTTGTATAATTCCATGGTAAGACCGCACCTCGAGTATGCAGTGCAGTTCTGGTCTCCCAATTACAGAAAGGACATTGCTTTACTGGAAAGGATTCAACGACGA
>NC_066577.1:7090692-7098192 GCF_024679095.1 Eriocheir sinensis
AAAATGATGGTATATAATCGGCGTGGCCTGACCCTCCAACACCCCCCAACAGGTTATATTATGCAAGTAGGGATCGAAAATGGAAAATGCTGAAAAGTGAGGATGGCGCCACTATAAACACTTGCCTGCGCGCCACAACGGACTGGGGCATGGAGGCCTCCCGGCGCGACAGGCCAAGACGTTAAAAAATACATAAATAAATACAAAATAAATATAATAGCTACCATGTTGTAAGCTTCATCAGGGCTAGCAAATGTTATTATACAATGTTATGTTTACAATGCACGGGTGAGCCAGGAAAACAACTTGAACACAACAAGAAGGAAAATAAGGAAAAGGGAAGGAAAAATGTGAGAGAGAGAAGGGAAAAGAAGGAAAATGAGAAGGAAGGGAAACGTGAAAGGTGAATAGAAACGGAAAAACAGAGAAAGGAAGGGAAAAGAAGGAAAAAAAGAGAGATAGAAAGCCAGGAAAAGGGAAACAAAGAAAGAAAGGAAGGAAAAGAAAGAGAAAACAAGGAAAATAAGAAGGAAAGGAGGAGGGAAAAAGTTAAAAGGAAAAGAAAAGAAGGGAAAAAAAGAGAGATAGAAAGCCAGGAAAAGGGAAACAAAGAAAAAAAGAAGGAAAAGGAAGAGAAAAGAAGGAAAGTGAGAATGAAAGGAGGAGGGAAAAAGTTATAAGGAAAAGAAACACAGAGAAAGGAAGAGAAAAGAAGGGAAAATTAGCGAGAAAGAAAGCCAGGAAAAGGAAAACAAAGAAAAAAAGAAGGAAAAGGAAGAGAAAAGAAGGAAAATGAGAATGAAAGGAGGAGGGAAAAAGTTGTTAAGGGAAAGAAAAACAGAGAAAAAAGAGGAAAAGAAAGGAAAATGAGTGAGAAAGCAAGCCAGGAAAAGGAAAACAAAGAAAAAAGGAAGGAAAAAGAAGAGAAAAGAAGGAAAATGAGAAGGAAAGGAGGAGGGAAAAAGTTATAAGGAAAAGAAACACAGAGAAAAAATGAAAAGAAAGGAAAATTAATGAAAAAGCAAACCAGGAAAAGGAAAACAAAGAAAAAAAAGAAGGAAAAAGAAGAGAAAAGAAGGAAAATGAGAAGGAAAGGAGGAGGGAAAAAGTTATAAGGAAAAGAAAAACAGAGAAAGGAAAAGAAAAGAAGGGAAAAAAAAAGAGATAGAAAGCCAGGAAAAGGGAAACAAAGAAAAAAAGAAGGAAAAAGAAGAGAGAAGAAGGAAAATAAGAAGGAAAGGAGGAGGGAAACAGTGAAAAGGAAAAGAAAAACAGAGAAAGGAAGAGAAAAGAAGGGAAAATCAATGAAAAAGAAAGCCAGGAAAAGGAAAACAAAGAAAAAAAGAAGGAAAATGAAGAGAAAAGAAGGAAAATGAGGAGGAAAGGAGGAGGGAAACAGTGAAAAGGAAAAGAAAAACAGAGAAAGGAAAAGAAAAGAAGGGAAAAAAAAGAGAGATAGAAAGCCAGGAAAAGGGAAACAAAGAAAGAAAGGAAGGAAAAGGAAGAGAAAAGAAGGAAAATGAGAAGGAAAGGAGGAGGGAAAAAGTTATAAGGAAAAGAAAAACAGAGAAAAAGAGGAAAAGAAAGGAAAATTAATGAAAAAGAAAGCCAGGAAAAGGAAAACAAAGAAAAAAAGAAGGAAAAGGAAGAGAAAAGAAGGAAAATGAGGAGGAAAGGAGGAGGGAAACAGTGAAAAGGAAAAGAAACACAGAGAAAAAAGAGGAAAAGAAAGGAAAATTAATGAAAAAGAAAGCCAGGAAAAGGAAAACAAAGAAAAAAAGAAGGAAAAGGAAGAGAAAAGAAGGAAAATGAGAAGGAAAGAAGGGAAACAGTGAAAAGGAAAAGAAAAACAGAGAAAGGAAAAGAAAAGAAGGGAAAAAAAAGAGAGATAGAAAGCCAGGAAAAGGAAAACAAAGGAAAAAGAAGAGAAAAGAAGGAAAATGAGGAGGAAAGGAGGAGGGAAACAGTGAAAAGGAAAAGAAAAACAGAGAAAGGAAGAGAAAAGAAGGGAAAATTAGCGAGAAAGGAGACCAGGAAAAGGAAAACAAAGAAAAAAAGAAGGAAAAGGAAGAGAAAAGAAGGAAAATGAGAAGGAAAGGAGGAGGGAAAAAGTTATAAGGAAAAGAAACACAGAGAAAAAAGAGGAAAAGAAAGGAAAATCAGCGAGAAAGCAAGTCAGGAAAAGGAAAACAAAGAAAAAAAGAAGGAAAAGGAAGAGAAAAGAAGGAAAATGAGGAGGAAAGGAGGGAAACAGTGAAAAGGAAAAGAAAAACAGAGAAAGGAAGAGAAAAGAAGGGAAAATCAGCGTGAAAGCAAGCCATGAAAAGGAAAACAAAGAAAAAAAGGAATGAAAAAGAAGAGAAAAGAAGGAAAATGAGGAGGAAAGGAGGGAAACAGTGAAAAGGAAAAGAAAAACAGATAAAAAGAAGAAAAGAAGGGAAAATCAGCGAGAAAGCAAGCCATGAAAAGGAAAACAAAGGAAAACAAAGGAAAAAAAATGCCTACGTGTTGAGTGTTTGTTTGCGACCATTCAACGGGATCACTAAACAGTCACCTTCCATTAGTGAGTCATGGACGCCAAACACTGACTTCCAGGAACTCATAGACGCCATTAATATTAAGTAAAGGTAAAATTAGGTGCATAGGACATAGATACGCGTGGCCTCAGTGCACATATCCGCCACATTCTCCCTCTGAGCTTACGGAGGGAGGAACACCGTTGGAAAGGGCCGCTAGTGTCGAGTCATAAGTCTTGAAGTGCGTGGTTAAGTGTTATAAGTGTGTAGTAGAGGTGATATTAAGTGCATAGGGCATAGGTACGCGTGGCCTCAGTGCACATATCCGCCACATTCTCCCTCTGAGCTTACGGAGGGAGGAACACCGTTGGAAAGGGCCGCTAGTGTCGAGTCATAAGTCTTGAAGTGCGTGGTTAAGTGTTATAAGTGTGTAGTAGAGGTGATATTAAGTGCATAGGGCATAGGTACGCGTGGCCTCAGTGCACATATCCGCCACATTCTCCCTTTGAGCTTATGGGGAGGAACACCGGGGCGGCCTTGAGGGTAGTGTTGCAAGAGTGTGTCAGAGTGGTGTGGGTGTGTTCCCTGTGTGCTGTGTGCTGGTAAGAGGAGAGGAACAGCAGACTGGAGGAGAAATAAGCACCGTGTTGGGTCTGTGTGCCGTTAAGAGGAAGCAGGGAGGGTAAGGAGCCTCTTCTGTGTCTCCCATCAGTGCTGAAGAGAGAGAGATAGGCTGGGTATCACTGTGGCTGTAAGAGGGGGCAGGGAGGGTAAGGAGGCTCTTCTGTGTCTCCCATCAGTGCTGAAGAGAGAGAGATAGGCTGGGTATTGCTGTGGCTGTAAGAGGGGGCAGGGAGGGTAAGGAGCCTCTTCTGTGTCTCCCATCAGTGCTGAAGAGAGAGAGATAGGCTGGGTATTACTGTGGCTGTAAGAGGAAGCAGGGAGGGTAAGGAGCCTCTTCTGTGTCTCCCATCAGTGCTGAAGAGCGTAACAGGCCTCTATGTACCGCTGGCTGCTATGTACCACCAGCTGCTATGTACCATCCCTGGCTGCTATGTACCATCCCTGGCTGCTATGTACCATCCATGGCTGCTATGTACCATGATTATAGCTATGTAACATTATTATTAATATAATTAATAATAATGTTTATTTGTTTGCCACGCAAATAGAGAATAAAGCAAATAGACCTCTGCTCATTATTTGCTTCGAAAAGGGCAACTTAGGACCTCCAGTGGATCTGCTCAGTATTTGCTTTGAAAAGGGCAACTTAGGACCTCCAGTGGATCTGCTCATTATTTGCTTTGAAAAGGGCAACTTAGGACCTCCAGTGGATCTGCTCATTATTTGCTTCGAAAAGGGCAACTTAGGACCTCCAGTGGATCTGCTCATTATTTGCTTTGAAAAGGGCAACTTAGGACCTCCAGTGGATCTGCTCATTATTTGCTTTGAAAAGGGTAACTTAGGACCTCCAGTGGATCTGCTCATTATTTGCTTTGAAAAGGGTAACTTAGGACCTCCAGTGGATCTGCTCATTATTTGCTTTGAAAAGGGTAACTTAGGACCTCCAGTGGATCTGCTCATTATTTGCTTTGAAAAGGGCAACTTAGGACCTCCAGTGGATCTGCTCATTATTTGCTTTGAAAAGGGCAACTTAGGACCTCCAGTGGATCTGCTCAGTATTTGCTTTGAAAAGGGTAACTTAGGACCTCCAGTGGATCTGCTCATTATTTGCTTTGAAAAGGGCAACTTAGGACCTCCAGTGGATCTGCTCAGTATTTGCTTTGAAAAGGGCAACTTAGGACCTCCAGTGGATCTGCGCCGGATTTGCTTCGAAAAGGGTAACTTAGGACCTCCAGTGGATCTGCTCATTATTTGCTTTGAAAAGGGTAACTTAGGACCTCCAGTGGATCTGCTCAGTATTTGCTTTGAAAAGGGCAACTTAGGACCTCCAGTGGATCTGCTCAGTATTTGCTTCGAAAAGGGTAACTTAGGACCTCCAGTGGATCTGCTCATTATTTGCTTCGAAAAGGGTAACTTAGGACCTCCAGTGGATCTGCTCAGTATTTGCTTCGAAAAGGGTAACTTAGGACCTCCAGTGGATCTGCTCAGTATTTGCTTCGAAAAGGGTAACTTAGGACCTCCAGTGGATCTGCTCAGTATTTGCTTCGAAAAAGGGTAACTTAGGACCTCCAGTGGATCTGCTCATTATTTGCTTCGAAAAGGGTAACTTAGGACCTCCAGTGGATCTGCTCATTATTTGCTTTGAAAAGGGCAACTTAGGACCTCCAGTGGATCTGCTCATTATTTGCTTCGAAAAGGGCAACTTAGGACCTCCAGTGGATCTGCTCAGTATTTGCTTCGAAAAGGGCAACTTAGGACCTCCAGTGGATCTGCTCATTATTTGCTTCGGGCAACTTAGGACCTCCAGGATCTGCTTCATTATTTGCTTTGAAAAGGGCAACTTAGGACCTCCAGTGGATCTTATTTGCTTTGAAAGGTAACTTAGGACCTCCAGTGGATCTGCTCATTATTTGCTTTGAAAAGGGTAACTTAGGACCTCCAGTGGATCTGCTCATTATTTGCTTTGAAAAGGGTAAATTTAGGACCCAGTGGATCTGCTCATTATTTGCTTTGAAAAGGGCAACTTAGACCTCCAGTGGATCTGCTCATTATTTGCTTTGAAAAGGGCAACTTAGGACCCAGGATCTGCTCATTATTTGCTTTGAAAAGGGTAACTTAGGACCTCCAGTGGATCTGCTCATTATTTGCTTTGAAAAGGGCAACTTAGGACCTCCAGGATCTGTTTGGTATTTGCTTTGAAAAGGGCAACTTAGGACCTCCAGTGGATCTGCTCAGTATTTGCTTCGAAAAGGGTAACTTAGGACCTCCAGTGGATCTGCTCATTATTTGCTTTGAAAAGGGTAACTTAGGACCTCCAGTGGATCTGCTCAGTATTTGCTTTGAAAAGGGCAACTTAGGACCTCCAGTGGATCTGCTCAGTATTTGCTTCGAAAAGGGTAACTTAGGACCTCCAGTGGATCTGCTCATTATTTGCTTCGAAAAGGGTAACTTAGGACCTCCAGTGGATCTGCTCAGTATTTGCTTCGAAAAGGGTAACTTAGGACCTCCAGTGGATCTGCTCAGTATTTGCTTCGAAAAGGGTAACTTAGGACCTCCAGTGGATCTGCTCAGTATTTGCTTCGAAAAGGGTAACTTAGGACCTCCAGTGGATCTGCTCATTATTTGCTTCGAAAAGGGTAACTTAGGACCTCCAGTGGATCTGCTCATTATTTGCTTTGAAAAGGGCAACTTAGGACCTCCAGTGGATCTGCTCATTATTTGCTTCGAAAAGGGCAACTTAGGACCTCCAGTGGATCTGCTCAGTATTTGCTTCGAAACTCCAGTGAACTTGCTCAGTATTTACTTCCTAACTCCAGTAATCCTTTTTATACCACCATGGCATCAGCACTACCATGGCATCAGCACTACCATGGCATCAGCACTTTTCCTTTGCTCAGGATGTGGATTGTGTGTTCGCCCTAGACAGGAAGCCCCTATCTGTGACGGATGCAACAATGCCACTGCTTATGTGGTACAGCAACATCACAATCTGAGTACCGGAATATAGACAGACGATTGAAAGCTGGTCAAGTTTTCATGTGGTGTTGCCCAGACTCTCCTGACTGGATGGAAGTTTCAGGTACAATTATCTTTCTGTTTGTTAGGGAGGGGGGGCAGGGAGGGTAAGAAGGCTCTTCTGTGTCTCCCATCAGTGCTGAAGAGAGAGAGATAGGCTGGGTATCACTGTGGCTGTAAGAGGGGGCAGGGAGGGTAAGGAGCCTCTTCTGTGTCTCCCATCAGTGCTGAAGAGAGAGAGATAGGCTGGGTATTACTGTGGCTGTAAGAGGAAGCAGGGAGGGTAAGGAGCCTCTTCTGTGTCTCCCATCAGTGCTGAAGAGAGAGAGATAGGCTGGGTATCACTGTGGCTGTAAGAGGGGCAGGAGGTAAGGAGCCTCTTCTGTGTCTCCCATCAGTGCTGAAGAGAGAGAGATAGGCTGGGTATTGCTGTGGCTGTAAGAGGAAGCAGGGAGGGTAAGGAGCCTCTTCTGTGTCTCCCATCAGTGTTGAAGAGAGAGAGATAATGTGGGTATCATTGAGGGGAGGCTAACCTACTAATTTTGAGACACTTTCTGATTATTTCTCAACACTATGTTTTTTCAATCCCTGCGGTCCACCCACTGTGCCCCGTCCCGTCCCACATCACAGCTTTTCAATCCCTGCGGTCCACCCACTGTGCCCCGTCCCGTCCCACACCACGTATTTCCGCCACCCACGCCAGATGCTCAATAAACTTAAACTAGCCTGCCTACGTAACGGGGAGAGCTTCGTCCCCCTCAATCGCCCCTGGATCCGGATACATAATGTGCAGGGCAGCCGTACAGGTCCACAACACATATATTTGTTCGCTGTTGGGTAGACGGGGGAGCTGATGTGGGAGCTGTACCCCCATGGCTGCCCTTGTAATAATAATGATAATATTAAGAAAGAGAAGGGAGAGAGGAGAGAAAAATGCGTGGGAGGAGGGAGGAATGTGGAGAACTATTTGATCAGGTTAAGGTAGATAGTGGAAGCCTTGATTTTGGATTGACGCTTCCTGATGTGGTCTTGTGGTCTGGGTCTTGTATCTGATTTAACTTCACTATACTAAATTTTATCTTTTTCTCTCGTATTTCCCAGAATTTCAAGATCGTTCTTTTGCTTTGTTCAATCCCTTGTTCATCAAAATAGGAGTCTTGTGATTATATCTTCCTTGCCTTTGTCATACGGTCATTGTGATATACAGGAAGTGAGCTACGCTTGTATGTATGTATGTACGTGTGTGTCTGTGTGTACGGGGGTAGATATTGTTATGAATTAAGTAGTTTTTTGTTATGTTTTTTCAGATGTGAGTGTTCATTCATGTGTCCGGGGAAATCTGATT
>NC_066577.1:7103192-7124265 GCF_024679095.1 Eriocheir sinensis
AAGGGGAAGGAAGGGAAGGAAGGGAAGGAAGGGGAAGGAAGGGAAGGGAAGGGGAGGGAAGGAAGAGAGAGAGAAGGAAGAGAAGAGAGAGAGAGAAAATAATAATAAATCTACTTCCTTCCTCCTCCTACTTCTTCCATGCTCTCTCCTACTCTCCTCTTCTCCTCTTTCTATACTGCATCCTTCCTCCTCCTCTTCCTCCTCTCTTCCAATACCACACAAACCCATATCGTTCCACCTCCTCCACACAGAAAGAGGAAGCTGGCTGGAGGAGTGCTGAAAGGATGTGAGAGATTTGGAGGTGGAGGAAAGGAGAGGACTCTGGAGGAAGGAGGAACCGCTAGAACTTGGGGAAGGTAAGCGGAGGAGGAGGTGGAGGAGGAGGAGGAGGAGGAGGAGGGAAGGGATAGGATGAGAGGAGAGAGAAGGGATGGAATGGAAGAGGAGGAGGAGGTGGAGGGAAGGGAAGGGAAGGGAAGGGAAGAGAAGGAAGGAAAGAAGGAAGGGAAGGAAGGAAGGAAGGGAAAGGAAGGTATGAGAAGGAAGGAAGGGAAGGAAGAGGAAGGAGGATAGGAAGGAGGAGGAGGAGGAGGGAGATTAAAAAGTTTAGGTTTGTTTTAGGTTAGGTTAGAAGGAAGAAGAAGAGGAGGAGGAGGAGGAGGAGGAAGAGGAGGAGGAGGAGGAGGAGGAGGAAAGGGGAGATTAAGGAACAGTTTGAGTTGGTTAGGTTAGGTTAGGTTATGAAGGGAAGGGAAGGGAAGGGGAGGGAAGGTATAGAGAGAAGAAGAGGTAAAAGAAGAAGAGGAAGAGGAGGAGAAATGGCTCTAGGAAATTGGACAGTATAGGGATGAAAGATTGAAGATGCTGCTTAACTCTTGCATAAGGAATTTGGACAGAGTTGATTCAGGTTAGAGGAGGAGGAGGAGAAGGAGGAAGGAAGAGGAGGAGAAGGAAGAGGAGGAGGAGGAGGAGGCGGAGGGAGAGAAAGGGTAGGGACACACACTCACACACACACACACACACACACACACACACACACACACACAGACACACACACACACCCCATTCAAACCACCACCTCACCCCTCCCTTCCACCCCTCCACTACCCCAGGGATGCGGAATGCGGGACCCTTCTCTGTCGTACCCCTGATGACAGCGATGCCCTAGGCCACTTCTTCCACCGTACGCAATGGCAGGGCGCGGAGTTCTGCCGGGTCATCTCATCCTCAACCGCGTACCCCTCCAAGGCCTGGCTGGTCCCTGATGGAGCCTACTGCGGAGATGGAAAGGTAGGTGAGGAAGGGAAGGAAGGAGGAAGGAAGGAAGGAAGGGAAGGAAGGGAAAGAAGGGAAAAGGGAAAGAAGGAAGGAAGGGAAGGAAGGAAGGAAGGAAGGGAAGGGATGGGAAGGAAGGAAGGGAAGGGAAAGGAAGGAAGGGAAGGAAGAGGAAGAAGGAGAGAAGGAGAGAGAAAATTAAGAACAATTGACTAACATTCTTTCCCTTCCCTTCCTCCTTCCTTCCTTCACCCCCCTTCCTTCCATCCCAAACAGATGTGCATTAGTCAGCGCTGTGTGACCCGGCCAACTCCACTTTCGACAATCATTTTCTGGATTGTCGTGGTCATCTCCGCTCTCCTCCTGCTCCTCTGCTGGGACCACTTCCGCTACTGCTGGGAGAGGAGGGGCTGGGGCTCCTGCTGCCACACACACCTCCCCTACTGCGCCTCCTGCTTAGACGCCTGCTGCTGCCCCTGTATGAACCGCGTAAACCGACTGATTCTTGCGGTTTTGCCTCCACTGCGATGCCCAAAGATTCCATTTACGCTCCGATCCCCGGCCTCTGGGGATCGCGAGGGGAAGGATATTGGGAACGGGGAGGTTGTGTGTAATGGGGGAGTGCCTGGGGGACCTGGGGAAGAGGTGCGACCCCCAGGGGAAGCACGAGGAGGGAGGGAAGTGGGGGAGAATGCAGATGATTGGGGTGTGGAAAATATCAGTTCCCATTCAAGTTCATAAGTCCCATCTCCTTGTCCGCCCGCCCCAGTCCCTTACAACCCCTGGAAGTCCCACTCCTGGCCCCACTCTATGATGCCCCCCAACCCCCTCCGGATAACGGGAATTCGGGAACGTTGGAATTTGTAAATGATTCTCAAAGTGGATTTTTCTCGGACACTCAAATACAAGATCACGCAAACCTAGTCCCTGTGCGCCCAGCTCCACCTCCACCCACCGCGCACACAGACACGCACACAGACGCACACGCACACCGCCCCACCCCCTCCGTACCCCCCCGGCCAGTTCTCACACACCCCCTTCGCCCCTCCCTCACCTCCTCCTCCACATCTTCCTCCTCTAGGCTCCTTCCCTCCTTCTTCTCCTCCTCCTCCTCCTCTTTCCTCCTCCCCCCCCTCGAAGCCCCCCCTCCCCCCTAAACCTCCTAAACCATAAACACACACACACACACACACACACACACACACACGAAATCTTGAGTGACTCCTTGATCATTTTAAATCATCTCAAAATAACCAAAAAATAATAATAATAATAATAAAATGAATGTTATATGCAAATTATATACAAAATTACATGGGCCTGAAGTTATGTATATATGTATTCTCAAGGGCATTCTTATGTATACAATGTTACATGCAGTTATATACAAATTACTTAAGTTATATACAAAATTACATAGATTACTTAAGTTATACACAAAATTACATAGATTACTTAAGTTATACACAAAATTACATAGATTACTTAAGTTACATACAAAATTACATAGATTACTTAAGTTACATACAAAATTACATAGATTACTTAAGTTATACACAGAATTACACTAATCCCTTCCCCATCCACCAGTCCCATTACCAACCCTTCCCCCATCCACCAGTCCCATCACCATCCCTTCCCCTATCCACCAGTCCCATTACCAACCCTTCCCCCATCCACCAGTCCCATTACCAACCCTTCCCCCATCCACCAGTCCCATTACCAACCCTTCCCCTCTCAAACAGTCCCATTACCAACCCTTCCCCCATCCACCAGTCCCATTACCAACCCTTCCCCATCCACCAGTCCCATTACCAACCTTCCCCATCCACCAGTCCCATTACCAACCCTTCCCCCATCCACCAGTCCCATTACCAACCCTTCCCCATCCACCAGTCCCATTAACCCTTCCCCATCAACCTTCCCCATCCACCAGTCCCATTACCAACCCTTCCCCTATCCACCAGTCCCATTACCAACCCTTCCCCATCCACCAGTCCCATTACCAATCCTTCCCCATCCACCAGTCCCATTACCAACCCTTCCCCATCCACCAGTCCCATTACCAATCCTTCCCCTATCCACCAGTCCCACTAACCCTTCCCCATCCACCAGTCCCATTACCAACCCTTCCCCATCCACCAGTCCCATTACCAATCCTTCCCCATCCACCAGTCCCATTACCAATCCTTCCCCATCCACCAGTCCCATTAACCCTTCCCTATCCACCAGTCCCATTACCAACCTTCCCCATCCACCAGTCCCACATCCTTCCCCTATCCACCAGTCCCATTACCAATCCTTCCCCATCCACCAGTCCCATTACCAATCCTTCCCCATCCACCAGTCCCATTACCAACCCTTCCCCCATCCACCAGTCCCATTACCAACCCTTCCCCATCCACCAGTCCCATTACCAACCTTCCCCATCCACCAGTCCCATTACCAACCCTTCCCCATCCACCAGTCCCATTACCAACCATCCACCAGTCCCATTACCAATCCTTCCCCATCCACCAGTCCCATTACCAATCCCTTCCCTATCCACCAGTCCCATTACCAATCCTTCCCCCATCCACCAGTCCCATTACCAACCCTTCCCTATCCACCAGTCCCATTACCAACCCTTCCCCATCCACCAGTCCCATTACCAACCCTTCCCTATCCACCAGTCCCACACTAAATCCTTCCCCATCCACCAGTCCCATTACCAATCCTTCCCCATCCACCAGTCCCACACCAACCCTTCCCCATCCACCAGTCCCATTACCAATCCTTCTTCCCCTATCCACCAGTCCCATTACCAACCCTTCCCCATCCACCAGTCCCATTACCAATCCTTCCCCATCCACCAGTCCCATTACCAACCCTTCCCCATCCACCAGTCCCATTACCAACCCTTCCCCATCCACCAGTCCCATTACCAATCCTTCCCCATCCACCAGTCCCATTACCAACCCTTCCCCATCCACCAGTCCCATTACCAACCCTTCCCCATCCACCAGTCCCATTACCAACCCTTCCCCATCCACCAGTCCCATTACCAACCTTCCCCTATCCACCAGTCCCATTACCAACCCTCCTTCCCCTATCCACCAGTCGCATTACTAATCCTTCCCCTATCCACCAGTCCCATCACCAATCAATACCCTATCCACCAGTCCCATTACCAACCCTTCCCCTATCCACCAGTCCCATTACCAACCCTTCCCCTATCCACCAGTCCCATTACAAACCCTTCCCCTATCCACCAGTCCCATTACCAACCCTTCCCCTATCCACCAGTCCCATTACCAACCCTTTCCCTATCCACCAGTCCCATTACCAAACCTACCCCATACCACCAGTCCCATTACCAACCCTTCCCCATCCACCAGTCCCATTACCAATCCTTCCCCATCCACCAGTCCCATTACCAATCCTTCCCCATCCACCAGTCCCATTACCAACCCTTCCCCATCCACCAGTCCCATTACCAACCTCCTTCCCCATCCACCAGTCCCATTACCAACCCTTCCCCATCCACCAGTCCCATTACCAATCCTTCCCCATC
The DNA here is from genome assembly GCF_024679095.1 of Eriocheir sinensis. Lineage (NCBI taxonomy): Eukaryota > Metazoa > Arthropoda > Malacostraca > Decapoda > Varunidae > Eriocheir > Eriocheir sinensis. The sequence continues at coordinate 7,108,021 of NC_066577.1, forward strand.
CACCAGTCCCATTACCAACCCTTCCCCTATCCACCAGTCCCATTACCAATCCTTCCCCATCCACCAGTCCCACACCAACCCTTCCCCATCCACCAGTCCCATTACCAACCCTTCCCTATCCACCAGTCCCATTACCAACCCTTCCCCTATCCACCAGTCCCATTACCAACCCTTCCCCATCCACCAGTCCCATTACCAATCCTTCCCCATCCACCAGTCCCATTACCAACTTCCCTATCCACCAGTCCCATTACCAACCCTTCTCCTATCCACCAGTCCCATTACCAACCCTTCCCCTATCCACCAGTCCCATTACCAACCCTTCCCCTATCCACCAGTCCCATTACCAACCCTTCCCCAATCCAACAGTCCCATTACCAACCCTTCCCCTATCCACCAGTCCCATTACCAATCCTTCCCTATCCTACAGTCCCTTTACCAACCCTTCCCCATCCACCAGTCCCATTACCAACCCTTCCCCATCCACCAGTCCCACACTAATCCTTCCCCATCCACCAGTCCCATTACCAACCTTCCCCATCCACCAGTCCCACACCAATCCTTCCCCTATCCACCAGTCCCATTACCAACCCTTCCCCATCCACCAGTCCCATTACCAACCTTCCCCATCCACCAGTCCCATTACCAACCCTTCCCCTATCCACCAGTCCCATTACCAATCCTCCTATCCACCAGTCCCATTACCAATCCTTCCCCTATCCACCAGTCCCATTACCAACCCTTCCCCTATCCACCAGTCCCATTACCAACCCTTCCCCAATCCACCAGTCCCATTACCAACCCATCCCCATCCACCAGTCCCACACCAACCCTTCCCCATCCACCAGTCCCATTACCAACCCTTCCCTATCCACCAGTCCCATTACCAACCCTTCCCCCATCCACCAGTCCCACACTACCAACCCTTCCCCATCCACCAGTCCCATTACCAATCCTTCCCCATCCACCAGTCCCATTACCAACCCTTCCCCATCCACCAGTCCCATTACCAACCCTTCCCCATCCACCAGTCCCATTACCAATCCTTCCCCATCCACCAGTCCCATTACCAACCCTTCCCCATCCACCAGTCCCATTACCAATCCTTCCCCATCCACCAGTCCCATTACCAACCCTTCCCCATCCACCAGTCCCATTACCAACCCTTTCCCTATCCACCAGTCCCATTACCAACCCTTCCCTATCCACCAGTCCCATTACCAACCTTCCCCTTTCCCTATCCACCAGTCCCATTACCAACCCTTCCCCATCCACCAGTCCCATTACCAATCCTTCCCTATCCACCAGTCCCATTACCAACCTTCCCCATCCACCAGTCCCATTACCAACCCTTCCCCTATCCACCAGTCCCATTACCAATCCTTCCCCATCCACCAGTCCCATTACCAATCCTTCCCTATCCACCAGTCCCATTACCAACCCTTCCCCATCCACCAGTCCCATTACCAACCCTTCCCCATCCACCAGTCCCATTACCAACCCTTCCCCATCCACCAGTCCCATTACCAACCCTTCCCTATCCACCAGTCCCATTACCAACCCTTCCCCATCCACCAGTCCCATTACCAATCCTTCCCCTATCCACCAGTCCCATTACCAATCCTTCCCTATCCACCAGTCCCATTACCAACCCTTCCCCATCCACCAGTCCCATTACCAACCCTTCCCCATCCACCAGTCCCATTACCAATCCTTCCCTATCCACCAGTCCCATTACCAACCCTTCCCCATCCACCAGTCCCATTACCAATCCTTCCCTATCCACCAGTCCCATTACCAACCTTCCCCATCCACCAGTCCCATTACCAATCCTTCCCCATCCACCAGTCCCATTACCAATCCTTCCCCATCCACCAGTCCCATTACCAATCCTTCCCCATCCACCAGTCCCATTACCAACCCTTCCCCATCCACCAGTCCCATTACCAACCCTTCCCTATCCACCAGTCCCATTACCAACCCTTCCCCATCCACCAGTCCCATTACCAACCCTTCCCCATCCACCAGTCCCATTAATCCCTTCCCCATCCACCAGTCCCATTACCAACCCTTCCCCTATCCACCAGTCCCATTACCAACCCTTCCCCATCCACCAGTCCCATTACCAACCCTTCCCCATCCACCAGTCCCATTACCAATCCTTCCCCATCCACCAGTCCCATTACCAACCCTTCCCTATCCACCAGTCCCATTACCAACCCTTCCCCATCCACCAGTCCCATTACCAACCCTTCCCCTATCCACCAGTCCCATTACCAACCCTTCCCTATCCACCAGTCCCATTACCAACCTTCCCTATCCACCAGTCCCATTACCAACCCTTCCCCATCCACCAGTCCCATTACCAACCCTTCCCCATCCACCAGTCCCATTACCAACCCTTCCCCATCCACCAGTCCCATTACCAACCCTTCCCCATCCACCAGTCCCATTACCCTTCCCCATCCACCAGTCCCATTACCAATCCTTCCCCATCCACCAGTCCCATTACCAACCTTCCCCATCCACCAGTCCCATTACCAATCCTTCCCCATCCACCAGTCCCATTACCAATCCTTCCCCATCCACCAGTCCCATTACCAACCCTTCCCCATCCACCAGTCCCATTACCAACCTTCCCCATCCACCAGTCCCATTACCAACCCTTCCCTATCCACCAGTCCCATTACCAACCCTTCCCCATCCACCAGTCCCATTACCAACCCTTCCCCTATCCACCAGTCCCATTACCAATCCTTCCCTATCCACCAGTCCCATTACCAATCCTTCCCTATCCACCAGTCCCATTACCAACCCTTCCCCATCCACCAGTCCCATTACCAATCCTTCCCCTATCCACCAGTCCCATTACCAACCCTTCCCCATCCACCAGTCCCATTACCAATCCTTCCCCTATCCACCAGTCCCATTACCAACCCTTCCCCATCCACCAGTCCCACACCAACCCTTCCCCATCCACCAGTCCCATTACCAACCCTTCCCCATCCACCAGTCCCATTACCAACCCTTCCCCATCCACCAGTCCCATTACCAACCCTTCCCTATCCACCAGTCCCATTACCAATCCTTCCCCATCCACCAGTCCCATTACCAATCCTTCCCCATCCACCAGTCCCATTACCAACCCTTCCCCATCCACCAGTCCCATTACCAACCCTTCCCTATCCACCAGTCCCATTACCAACCCTTCCCTATCCACCAGTCCCATTACCAACCCTTCCCTATCCACCAGTCCCATTACCAACCCTTCCCCTATCCACCAGTCCCATTACCAATCCTTCCCTATCCACCAGTCCCATTACCAATCCTTCCCCATCCACCAGTCCCATTACCAACCCTTCCCCATCCACCAGTCCCATTACCAACCCTTCCCCTATCCACCAGTCCCATTACCAATCCTTCCCCCATCCACCAGTCCCATTACCAATCCTTCCCCATCCACCAGTCCCATTACCAACCCTTCCCCATCCACCAGTCCCATTACCAACCCTTCCCCATCCACCAGTCCCATTACCAATCCTTCCCCATCCACCAGTCCCATTACCAACCCTTCCCCATCCACCAGTCCCATTACCAATCCTTCCCCATCCACCAGTCCCATTACCAACCCTTCCCCCATCCACCAGTCCCATTACCAATCCTTCCCTATCCACCAGTCCCATTACCAATCCTTCCCTATCCACCAGTCCCATTACCAATCCTTCCCCATCCACCAGTCCCATTACCAACCTTCCCCTATCCACCAGTCCCATTACTAATCCTTCCCCATCCACCAGTCCCATTACCAACCCTTCCCCATCCACCAGTCCCATTACCAATCCTTCCCTATCCACCAGTCCCATTACCAACCCTTCCCCATCCACCAGTCCCATTACCAATCCTTCCCCATCCACCAGTCCCACACCAACCCTTCCCCATCCACCAGTCCCATTACCAATCCCTTCCCCATCCACCAGTCCCATTACCAACCCTTCCCTATCCACCAGTCCCATTACCAATCCTTCCCTATCCACCAGTCCCATTACCAATCCTTCCCCATCCACCAGTCCCATTACCAATCCCCTTCCCCTATCCACCAGTCCCATTACCAACCCTTCCCCATCCACCAGTCCCATTACCAATCCTTCCCTATCCACCAGTCCCATTACCAATCCTTCCCCATCCACCAGTCCCATTACCAACCCTTCCCCATCCACCAGTCCCATTACCAATCCTTCCCCATCCACCAGTCCCATTACCAACCCTTCCCCATCCACCAGTCCCATTACCAACCCTTCCCCATCCACCAGTCCCATTACCAATCCTTCCCCATTCCACCAGTCCCATTACCAATCCTTCCCCTATCCACCAGTCCCATTACCAAACCTTCCCCATCCACCAGTCCCATTACCAACCCTTCCCCATCCACCAGTCCCATTACCAACCTTCCCCCATCCACCAGTCCCATTACCAATCCTTCCCTATCCACCAGTCCCATTACCAATCCTTCCCCATCCACCAGTCCCATTACCAATCCTTCCCCATCCACCAGTCCCATTACCAATCCTTCCCCATCCACCAGTCCCATTACCAACCCTTCCCCATCCACCAGTCCCATTACCAATCCTTCCCCATCCACCAGTCCCATTACCAACCTTCCCCATCCACCAGTCCCATTACCAACCCTTCCCCATCCACCTGTCCCATTACCAATCCTTCCCCAATCCTCCAGTCCCATTACCAACCCTTCCCCTATCCACCAGTCCCATTACCAATCCTTCCCCTATCCACCAGTCCCATTACCAACCCTTCCACAATCCACCAGTCCCAATACCAACCTTCCCCATCCACCAGTCCCATTAACATTCCTTCCCCTTGCACCAGTACCATTACCAATCCTTACCCCATCCACCAGTCCCATTACCAATCCTTCCCCATCCACCAGTCCCATTACCAATCCTTCCCCATCCACCAGTCCCATTACCAACCCTTCCCCATCCACCAGTCCCAGCACCAACCCTTCCCAAATCCACCAGTCCCATTACCAACCCGTCCCCGATCCACCAGTCCCATCACCACACCTTCCCATATCCACCAGTCCCATTACCAACCCTTCCCCTATCCACCAGTCCCATTACCAATCCTTCCCCAATCCACCAGTCCCATTACCAACCCTTCCCCTATCCACCAGTCCCATTACCAATCCTTTCCCCATCCACCAGTCCCATTACCAATCCTTCCCTATCCACCAGTCCCATTACGAACCCTTCCCCTATTAACCAGTCCCATTACCAATCCTTACCCCATCCACCAGTCCCATTACCAACCCATCCCCAATCCACCACTCCCATTACCAACCCTTCCCTATCCACCAGTCCCATTACCCACCCTTCCCCATCCACCAGTCCCATTACACACTCTTTCCATATCCACCAGTCCCATTACCAACCCTTCCCCATCCACCAGTCCCATTACCAACCTTCCCCCATCCACCAGTCCCATTACCAACCTTCCCCATCCACCAGTCCCATTACCAATCCTTCCCCATCCACCAGTCCCATTACCAACCCTTCCCTATCCACCTGTCCCATTACCAACCCTTCTCCCATCCACCAGTCCCATTACCAATCCTTCCCCTATCCACCAGTCCCATTACCAACCCTTCCCCTATCCACCAGTCCCATTACCAATCCTTCCCCTATCCACCAGTCCCATTACCAACCCTTCCCCTATCCACCAGTCCCATTACCAATCCTTCCCCAATCCACCAGTCCCATTACCAACCCTTCCCCAATCCACCAGTCCCATTACCAACCCGTCCCCTTTCCACCAGTCCCATTACCATCCTTCCCCATCCACCAGTCCCATTACCAACCCTTCCCCATCCACCAGTCCCACACCAATCCTTCCCCATCCACCAGTCCCATTACCAATCCTTCCCCTATCCACAACCTTCCCTATCCACCAGTCCCATTACCAACCCTTCCCCGATCCACCAGTCCCATTACCAACCCTTCCCCTATCCACCAGTCCCATTACCAACCCTTCCCCATCCACCAGTCCCATTACCAACCCTTCCCTATCCACCAGTCCCATTACCAACCCTTCCCCATCCACCAGTCCCATTACCAACCCTTCCCCATCCACCAGTCCCATTACCAACCCTTCCCTATCCACCAGTCCCATTACCAATCCTTCCCTATCCACCAGTCCCATTACCAACCCTTCCCTATCCACCAGTCCCATTACCAACCCTTCCCCATCCACCAGTCCCATTACCAACCCTTCCCCATCCACCAGTCCCATTACCAACCCTTCCCTATCCACCAGTCCCATTACCAACCTTCCCCATCCACCAGTCCCATTACCAACCCTTCCCCATCCACCAGTCCCATTACCAACCTTCCCCATCCACCAGTCCCATTACCAACCCTTCCCCATCCACCAGTCCCATTACCAACCCTTCCCCTCCACCAGTCCCATTACCAACCTTCCCCATCCACCAGTCCCATTACCAACCCTTCCCCATCCACCAGTCCCATTACCAACCCTTCCCTATCCACCAGTCCCATTACCAACCCTTCCCCATCCACCAGTCCCATTACCAACCTTCCCCATCCACCAGTCCCATTACCAACCCTTCCCCATCCACCAGTCCCATTACCAATCCTTCCCTATCCACCAGTCCCATTACCAATCCTTCCCCATCCACCAGTCCCATTACCAACCCTTCCCCTATCCACCAGTCCCATTACCAACCCTTCCCCATCCACCAGTCCCATTACCAACCCTTCCCTATCCACCAGTCCCATTACCAATCCTTCCCCATCCACCAGTCCCATTACCAACCTTCCCCATCCACCAGTCCCATTACCAACCCTTCCCCTATCCACCAGTCCCATTACCAACCCTTCCCCATCCACCAGTCCCATTACCAACCCTTCCCCATCCACCAGTCCCATTACCAACCTTCCCCATCCACCAGTCCCATTACCAACCCTTCCCCTATCCACCAGTCCCATTACCAACCCTTCCCCATCCACCAGTCCCATTACCAATCCTTCCCCATCCACCAGTCCCATTACCAACCCTTCCCCATCCACCAGTCCCATTACCAACCCTTCCCCATCCACCAGTCCCAACCACTAATCCTTCCCCATCCACCAGTCCCATTACCAATCCTTCCCCATCCACCAGTCCCATTACCAACCCTTCCCCTATCCACCAGTCCCATTACCAACCCTTCCCCATCCACCAGTCCCATTACCAACCCTTCCCCATCCACCAGTCCCATTACCAACCCTTCCCCTATCCACCAGTCCCATTACCAATCCCTTCCCCTATCCACCAGTCCCATTACCAATCCTTCCCCTATCCACCAGACCCATTACCAACCCTTCCCTATCCACCAGTCCCATTACCAACCCTTCCTCTATCCACCAGTCCCATTACCAACCCTTTCCCCATCTACCAGTCCCATTACCAATCCTTCCCCTATCTACCAGTCCCATTACCAACCCTTCCCCTATCCACCAGTCCCATTACCAACCCTTCCCCTATCCACCAGTCCCATTACCAAACCTTCCCACAACCACCAGTCCCATTACCAATCCTTCCCCATCCACCAGTCCCATTACCAACCCTTCCCCATCCACCAGTCCCATTACCAACCCTTCCCCATCCACCAGTCCCATTACCAATCCTTCCCCATCCACCAGTCCCATTACCAACCCTTCCCCATCCTCCAGTACCATTTACAATCCTTCCGCTATCCACCAGTCCCATTACCAACCCTTCCACTATCCACCAGTCCCATTACCAACCCTTCCCCTATCCACCAGTCCCATTACCAACCCTTCCCCATCCACCAGTCCCATTACCAACCCTTCCCTATCCACCAGTCCCATTACCAACCCTTCCCCATCCACCAGTCCCATTACCAACCCTTCCCCATCCACCAGTCCCATTACCAACCCTTCCCCATCCACCAGTCCCATTACCAATCCTTCCCTATCCACCAGTCCCATTACCAACCCTTCCCTATCCACCAGTCCCATTACCAACCTTCCCCATCCACCAGTCCCATTACCAATCCTTCCCTATCCACCAGTCCCATTACCAACCCTTCCCCATCCACCAGTCCCATTACCAACCCTTCCCCATCCACCAGTCCCATTACCAACCCTTCCCCTATCCACCAGTCCCATTACCAACCCTTCCCCATCCACCAGTCCCATTACCAACCCTTCCCCATCCACCAGTCCCATTACCAACCCTTCCCCATCCACCAGTCCCATTACCAACCTTCCCCATCCACCAGTCCCATTACCAACCTTCCCCATCCACCAGTCCCATTACCAATCCTTCCCCATCCACCAGTCCCATTACCAACCCTTCCCCTATCCACCAGTCCCATTACCAACCCTTCCCCATCCACCAGTCCCATTACCAACCCTTCCCCATCCACCAGTCCCATTACCAACCTTCCCTATCCACCAGTCCCATTACCAACCCTTCCCCATCCACCAGTCCCATTACCAACCCTTCCCCATCCACCAGTCCCATTACCAACCCTTCCCTATCCACCAGTCCCATTACCAACCCTTCCCTATCCACCAGTCCCATTACCAACCCTTCCCCATCCACCAGTCCCATTACCAACCCTTCCCCATCCACCAGTCCCATTACCAACCCTTCCCTATCCACCAGTCCCATTACCAATCCTTCCCCATCCACCAGTCCCATTACCAACCTTCCCCATCCACCAGTCCCATTACCAATCCTTCCCTATCCACCAGTCCCATTACCAACCCTTCCCCATCCACCAGTCCCATTACCAACCCTTCCCCATCCACCAGTCCCATTACCAACCCTTCCCTATCCACCAGTCCCATTACCAACCCTTCCCCATCCACCAGTCCCATTACCAACCTTCCCTATCCACCAGTCCCATTACCAACCCTTCCCCTATCCACCAGTCCCATTACCAATCCTTCCCCATCCACCAGTCCCATTACCAACCTTCCCCATCCACCAGTCCCATTACCAATCCTTCCCCATCCACCAGTCCCATTACCAACCCTTCCCCATCCACCAGTCCCATTACCAACCTTCCCCATCCACCAGTCCCATTACCAACCCTTCCCCATCCACCAGTCCCATTACCAACCCTTCCCCATCCACCAGTCCCATTACCAATCCTTCCCCATCCACCAGTCCCATTACCAACCCTTCCCCATCCACCAGTCCCATTACCAATCCTTCCCCGAGCCACCAGTCCCATTACGATCCCTTCCCCTATCCACCAGTCCCATTACCAACCCTTCCCCATCCACCAGTCCCATTACCAACCCTTCCCCATCCACCAGTCCCATTACCAACCTTCCCCATCCACCAGTCCCATTACCAACCTTCCCTATCCACCAGTCCCATTACCAATCCTTCCCTATCCACCAGTCCCATTACCAACCTTCCCCATCCACCAGTCCCATTACCAACCCTTCCCTATCCACCAGTCCCATTACCAACCCTTCCCCATCCACCAGTCCCATTACCAACCCTTCCCCATCCACCAGTCCCATTACCAACCCTTCCCCTATCCACCAGTCCCATTACCAATCCTTCCCCATCCACCAGTCCCATTACCAACCCTTCCCCATCCACCAGTCCCATTACCAATCCTTCCCCATCCACCAGTCCCACTAATCCTTCCCCATCCACCAGTCCCATTACCAACCTTCCCCATCCACCAGTCCCATTACCAACCCTTCCCCATCCACCAGTCCCATTACCAACCCTTCCCCATCCACCAGTCCCATTACCAACCCTTCCCCATCCACCAGTCCCATTACCAACCCTTCCCTATCCACCAGTCCCATTACCAATCCTTCCCCTATCCACCAGTCCCATTACCAATCCTTCCCCATCCACCAGTCCCATTACCAATCCTTCCCCATCCACCAGTCCCATTACCAACCCTTCCCCATCCACCAGTCCCATTACCAACCCTTCCCCTATCCACCAGTCCCATTACCAACCCTTCCCTATCCACCAGTCCCATTACCAATCCTTCCCCATCCACCAGTCCCATTACCAACCCTTTCCCCTATCCACCAGTCCCATTACCAATCCTTCCCCTATCCACCAGTCCCATTACCAACCCTTCCCTATCCACCAGTCCCATTACCAACCCTTCCCTATCCACCAGTCCCATTACCAACCCTTCCCCATCCACCAGTCCCATTACCAACCCTTCCCCATCCACCAGTCCCATTACCAACCCTTCCCCATCCACCAGTCCCATTACCAATCCTTCCCCATCCACCAGTCCCATTACCAATCCCTTCCCCATCCACCAGTCCCATTACCAATCCTTCCCCATCCACCAGTCCCATTACCAACCCTTCCCTATCCACCAGTCCCATTACCAACCCTTCCCCATCCACCAGTCCCATTACCAACCCTTCCCCATCCACCAGTCCCATTACCAATCCTTCCCTATCCACCAGTCCCATTACCAACCCTTCCCCATCCACCAGTCCCATTACCAACCCTTCCCTATCCACCAGTCCCATTACCAATCCTTCCCTATCCACCAGTCCCATTACCAATCCTTCCCCATCCACCAGTCCCATTACCAACCCTTCCCTATCCACCAGTCCCATTACCAACCCTTCCCCATCCACCAGTCCCATTACCAACCCTTCCCTATCCACCAGTCCCATTACCAACCCTTCCCCATCCACCAGTCCCATTACCAACCCTTCCCCATCCACCAGTCCCATTACCAATCCTTCCCCATCCACCAGTCCCATTACCAACCTTCTTCCCTATCCACCAGTCCCATTACCAACCCTTCCCCATCCACCAGTCCCATTACCAACCCTTCCCCATCCACCAGTCCCATTACCAACCCTTCCCCATCCACCAGTCCCATTACCAACCCTTCCCCATCCACCAGTCCCATTACCAATCCTTCCCTATCCACCAGTCCCATTACCAACCCTTCCCCATCCACCAGTCCCATTACCAACCCTTCCCCATCCACCAGTCCCATTACCAATCCTTCCCCATCCACCAGTCCCATTACCAATCCTTCCCTATCCACCAGTCCCATTACCAACCCTTCCCCATCCACCAGTCCCATTACCAACCCTTCCCCATCCACCAGTCCCATTACCAATCCTTCCCCTATCCACCAGTCCCATTACCACCCCTTCCCCATCCACCAGTCCCATTACCAACCCTTCCCCATCCACCAGTCCCATTACCAACCTTCCCTATCCACCAGTCCCATTACCAACCCTTCCCCATCCACCAGTCCCATTACCAACCCTTCCCCATCCACCAGTCCCATTACCAACCCTTCCCCATCCACCAGTCCCATTACCAACCCTTCCCCATCCACCAGTCCCATTACCAACCCTTCCCCATCCACCAGTCCCATTACCAACCCTTCCCCATCCACCAGTCCCATTACCAACCCTTCCCCATCCACCAGTCCCATTACCAACCTTCCCCATCCACCAGTCCCATTACCAACCCTTCCCCATCCACCAGTCCCATTACCAATCCCTTCCCCATCCACCAGTCCCATTACCAATCCTTCCCTATCCACCAGTCCCATTACCAACCCTTCCCCATCCACCAGTCCCATTACCAATCCTTCCCCATCCACCAGTCCCATTACCAACCCTTCCCCATCCACCAGTCCCATTACCAACCCTTCCCCATCCACCAGTCCCATTACCAACCCTTCCCCATCCACCAGTCCCATTACCAACCCTTCCCCATCCACCAGTCCCATTACCAACCCTTCCCCATCCACCAGTCCCATTACCAATCCTTCCCCATCCACCAGTCCCATTACCAACCCTTCCCCATCCACCAGTCCCATTACCAACCTTCCCTATCCACCAGTCCCATTACCAACCCTTCCCCATCCACCAGTCCCATTACCAACCCTCCTTCCACCATCCACCAGTCCCATTACCAATCCTTCCCCTATCCACCAGTCCCATTACCAACCCTTCCCCATCCACCAGTCCCATTACCAACCCTTCCCTATCCACCAGTCCCATTACCAACCCTTCCCCATCCACCAGTCCCATTACCAATCCTTTCCCTATCCACCAGTCCCATTACCAACCCTTCCCCATCCACCAGTCCCATTACCAATCCTTCCCCTATCCACCAGTCCCATTACCAACCCTTCCCCTATCCACCAGTTCCATTACCAATCCTTCCCCATCCACCAGTCCCATTACCAACCCTTCCCCATCCACCAGTCCCATTACCAACCTTCCCCATCCACCAGTCCCATTACCAACCCTTCCCTATCCACCAGTCCCATTACCAACCCTTCCCTATCCACCAGTCCCATTACCAATCCTTCCCCATCCACCAGTCCCATTACTCCCTTCCCCATCCACCAGTCCCATTACCAACCCTTCCCCTATCCACCAGTCCCATTACCAACCCTTCCCCAATCCTCCAGTCCCATTACCAAGCGTTCCCCTATCCACCAGTCCCATTACCAACCTTCCCCATCCACCAGTCCCATTACCAATCCTTCCCTATCCACCAGTCCCATTACCAATCCTTCCCCATCCACCAGTCCCATTACCAACCCTTCCCTATCCACCAGTCCCATTACCAACCCTTCCCCATCCACCAGTCCCATTACCAACCCTTCCCTATCCACCAGTCCCATTACCAATCCTTCCCCATCCACCAGTCCCATTACCAACCCTTCCCCATCCACCAGTCCCATTACCAATCCTTCCCCATCCACCAGTCCCATTACCAACCCTTCCCCTATCCACCAGTCCCATTACCAACCCTTCCCCTATCCACCAGTCCCATTACCCCTTCCCCATCCACCAGTCCCATTACCAACCCTTCCCCATCCACCAGTCCCATTACCAACCCTTCCCCATCCACCAGTCCCATTACCAACCTTCCCCATCCACCAGTCCCATTACCAATCCTTCCCTATCCACCAGTCCCATTACCAACCTTCCCCATCCACCAGTCCCATTACCAACCCTTCCCCATCCACCAGTCCCATTACCAACCCTTCCCCATCCACCAGTCCCATTACCAACCCTTCCCCATCCACCAGTCCCATTACCAACCCTTCCCCATCCACCAGTCCCATTACCAACCCTTCCCCATCCACCAGTCCCATTACCAACCCTTCCCTATCCACCAGTCCCATTACCAACCCTTCCCCATCCACCAGTCCCATTACCAACCCTTCCCCATCCACCAGTCCCATTACCAATCCTTCCCCATCCACCAGTCCCATTACCAACCTTCCCCATCCACCAGTCCCATTACCAACCCTTCCCCATCCACCAGTCCCATTACCAATCCTTCCCCATCCACCAGTCCCATTACCAACCCTTCCCCATCCACCAGTCCCATTACCAACCCTTCCCCATCCACCAGTCCCATTACCAATCCTTCCCCATCCACCAGTCCCATTACCAATCCTTCCCCATCCACCAGTCCCATTACCAACCCTTCCCCATCCACCAGTCCCATTACCAACCCTTCCCCATCCACCAGTCCCATTACAACCCTTCCCCATCCACCAGTCCCATTACCAACCCTTCCCCATCCACCAGTCCCATTACCAATCCTTCCCCATCCACCAGTCCCATTACCAATCCTTCCCCATCCACCAGTCCCATTACCAACCTTCCCCATCCACCAGTCCCATTACCAACCTTCCCCATCCACCAGTCCCATTACCAACCCTTCCCTATCCACCAGTCCCATTACCAACCCTTCCCCTATCCACCAGTCCCATTACCAACCTTCCCCATCCACCAGTCCCATTACCAACCCTTCCCCATCCACCAGTCCCATTACCAATCCTTCCCCATCCACCAGTCCCATTACCAACCCTTCCCCATCCACCAGTCCCATTACCAACCCTTCCTATCCACCAGTCCCATTACAACCCTTCCCCATCCACCAGTCCCATTACCAATCCTTCCCCATCCACCAGTCCCATTACCAACCCTTCCCCATCCACCAGTCCCATTACCAACCCTTCCCCATCCACCAGTCCCATTACCAACCCTTCCCCATCCACCAGTCCCATTACCAATCCTTCCCCATCCACCAGTCCCATTACCAACCCTTCCCCATCCACCAGTCCCATTACCAATCCTTCCCCATCCACCAGTCCCATTACCAACCCTTCCCTATCCACCAGTCCCATTACCAACCCTTCCCCATCCACCAGTCCCATTACCAACCCTTCCCCATCCACCAGTCCCATTACCAACCCTTCCCCATCCACCAGTCCCATTACCAACCCTTCCCCATCCACCAGTCCCATTACCAACCCTTCCCCATCCACCAGTCCCATTACCAATCCTTCCCCTATCCACCAGTCCCATTACCAACCTTCCCCATCCACCAGTCCCATTACCAACCTTCCCTATCCACCAGTCCCATTACCAACCCTTCCCCATCCACCAGTCCCATTACCAACCCTTCCCCATCCACCAGTCCCATTACCAACCCTTCCCCATCCACCAGTCCCATTACCAATCCTTCCCCATCCACCAGTCCCATTAACCCTTCCCCATCCACCAGTCCCATTACCAATCCTTCCCTATCCACCAGTCCCATTACCAACCTTCCCCATCCACCAGTCCCATTACCAACCCTTCCCCTATCCACCAGTCCCATTACCAATCCTTCCCTATCCACCAGTCCCATTACCAACCCTTCCCCATCCACCAGTCCCATTACCAACCCTTCCCCATCCACCAGTCCCATTACCAACCTTCCCCTATCCACCAGTCCCATTACCAACCTTCCCCATCCACCAGTCCCATTACCAACCCTTCCCCTATCCACCAGTCCCATTACCAACCCTTCCCCATCCACCAGTCCCATTACCAACCCTTCCCCATCCACCAGTCCCATTACCAACCCTTCCCCATCCACCAGTCCCATTACCAACCCTTCCCCATCCACCAGTCCCATTACCAACCCTTCCCCATCCACCAGTCCCATTACCAACCCTTCCCCATCCACCAGTCCCATTACCAACCCTTCCCCATCCACCAGTCCCATTACCAACCTTCCCCATCCACCAGTCCCATTACCAACCCTTCCCCATCCACCAGTCCCATTACCAATCCTTCCCCATCCACCAGTCCCATTACCAACCCTTCCCCATCCACCAGTCCCATTACCAATCCTTCCCTATCCACCAGTCCCATTACCAACCCTTCCCCATCCACCAGTCCCATTACCAATCCTTCCCCATCCACCAGTCCCATTACCAACCCTTCCCCATCCACCAGTCCCATTACCAATCCTTCCCCATCCACCAGTCCCATTACCAACCCTTCCCCATCCACCAGTCCCATTACCAATCCTTCCCCATCCACCAGTCCCATTACCAACCCTTCCCCATCCACCAGTCCCATTACCAACCCTTCCCCATCCACCAGTCCCATTACCAACCCTTCCCCATCCACCAGTCCCATTACCAACCTTCCCCATCCACCAGTCCCACACCAATCCTTCCCCATCCACCAGTCCCATTACCAATCCTTCCCCATCCACCAGTCCCATTACCAACCCTTCCCCATCCACCAGTCCCATTACCAACCCTTCCCCATCCACCAGTCCCATTACCAACCCTTCCCCATCCACCAGTCCCATTACCAACCCTTCCCCATCCACCAGTCCCATTACCAACCCTTCCCCATCCACCAGTCCCATTACCAACCTTCCCCATCCACCAGTCCCATTACCAACCCTTCCCCATCCACCAGTCCCATTACCAACCCTTCCCCTATCCACCAGTCCCATTACCAACCCTTCCCCATCCACCAGTCCCATTACCAACCCTTCCCCATCCACCAGTCCCACACCAACCCTTCCCCATCCACCAGTCCCATTACCAATCCTTCCCCATCCACCAGTCCCATTACCAACCCTTCCCCATCCACCAGTCCCATTACCAATCCTTCCCCATCCACCAGTCCCATTACCAACCCTTCCCCATCCACCAGTCCCATTACCAACCCTTCCCTATCCACCAGTCCCATTACTAACCCTTCCCCTATCCACCAGTCCCATTACCAACCCTTCCCCATCCACCAGTCCCATTACCAACCCTTCCCCATCCACCAGTCCCATTACCAACCCTTCCCCATCCACCAGTCCCACACCAATCCTTCCCCCATCCACCAGTCCCATTACCAATCC
>NC_066577.1:7124365-7181865 GCF_024679095.1 Eriocheir sinensis
CATCATATAAATTTTCTCAATGTCACCCCCTTAATAACATACCCACTGAAGCCTTGGAAGGAGGAGGTTTTGGCTTCGGAGACTAGAGCCTGAGTTCAGTGAGAGGGGCGTATTTTCATGTTTTTAACCTCTTCGCCTTCCAGCTCTCGAGTCAACTGATTTTGCATACTTTACATCTTGCTTTTTCTCTCTTTACTTCCCATTCCTTCCCGTGTACTCTCAGTATCACTTACACTCGCAACATTCCTTCTCATAATATATTAGATCATTACCGTTTCTAGTTTATGATTTAACACTACATTACCTTCACTGCCTACTTCGAGGATATTAATTCATCCGTTCTTGTAATCATTAGATTACAAGCAGTTAAACAGCCGCTATCCGAGTCTTTGGCTTCATTGTAATGAACGATGTTTTATACCTCAGTGGAAAGAAGTGATGGAAATCAATTTTACTTTCTAAAATCTGGTTTAAGTTTTCCTTTGAAGACCAGGAGTCAACCCGACAAAGGGGATTCAGTGAGGCCGATCAAAAGATTGAGACTGTGTGGGCGTATGAAACGTGTGTGTGTGTGTGTGTGTGTGTGTGTGTGTGTGTGTGTGTGTGTGTGTGTGTGTGTGTGTAGAGGGGATGAGAAAAAAAATGAAGCTATGAGGGGAATATCTATACAGAGAGTAGAAAATAGGCAGAGAGGGAGGGAGGGAAACTTCATACCTCAGCATCTCGTCGTCGTCTTCCTCTTCCTCCCCCTCGTTCTATCGTAACCTTAGTCAGGGCCTCTCTTATTGGTCGAAAGAGCTCCCATTATATTTTTACGCTCGTTGGTCCCTTTGAGCCATCGGAGGCGCCTCATCCGGCTAGCTGGTTCCTCCTCGACAGTCCTCTCACTTGCCTCCTCATCTTTTCCAGACTTTCTTCCACCATAGTCATAGTACAGTCACCGCCTATACTTATATTCTTTCCCACCATGAAATACAATCACCGTCTCCTTCCTCTCTCCCACTGTAATCACACTGTAGTCTTCGTTTGCTTTTTTCTACCACTATAATTAAAGTACAGTAGTCTCTCCCACCGTAATCACACTGTAGTCTTCTCTTGCGTGTTTTTTCCCACCATAATCAAAGTACAGTAATGGTCTTCTTCTCTATCACCTTAAATCACACTACACTCACCGCCTGGCAACGTTCCCCCAACATAGGATCATAGTGTGTGTGTGTGTGTGTGTGTGTGTGTGTGTGTGTGTGTGTGTGTGTGTCGCTTTGTCTTATTGTCTGTCTGTGTCCGTAGGGTTTCTCTCTCTCTCTCTCTCTCTCTCTCTCTCTCTCTCTCTCTCTCTCTCTCTCTCTCTCTCTCTCTCTCTCTCTCTCTCTCTCTCTCTTTCTCTCTCTAATTATAACTAATAACGGTCCATCCATCCCCATTATTTTTCCATTTCCAGTAACAAGCGCAGTATTTCTCATTCTTCTCCTTACTCAGTTTCTTTTCCACCTTTTCCCCTTTAGTTCTTCATCTTTTCCTAACCCAAACTTTTCCTACACCAGTCAACTAAAAGACATCTATATCTACATTTAGCTACCTTCTTTCTGTTCTATGCAGTCGGCACAAATGAAAGTGGCGCGACTTACCTCAGACTTAAACAAACATATATAAGTAGTGAGAAAATTTAGAAAATGATCACTTACCATGTTCTAGTAGTTTGGTGAGGTTTTGCAATGTGGCAGGGTCAATTTCCTGCCATGCCTTCATTATCGCTGTCTTGAGACGGGTTACCGATGGTGTCTACTTTTCGCAGTTTTCGTTTTAAAAAGGTCCAAACATTTTCTATTGGATTTAATCAGGTGAGTTACATCCCCATACCATCACTTTGTCTGGGTGTTTCACGACACCTCTGCAGTACTCGGGGTTAATGGGGTCGCTGCCTCTGGGCTGGTACACTCGGCCAGACGTGTTGCCAGTCACACCAAACGCTGCTTCATCACTCTAGTAGAGCATACTACGCCACTTCACATCATCCCACTGTTCGTATTTCTCAGCAAAAATAACTGTTTCTGCTTTGACGTTCTGTCAGCTCTGTTTTTGGCACCGTCCCCGGTAAAAAGAGAGGTACTTCTGTTCGTTGCTTATATAATGTTGCACTCAACGTAAACTAACATTGGCTGCCAAGTAATCTGGGATTACTTTGTTGTATTTCTTTGGCTGTAAGTCGTAGATTAATATCTAGTTGACGTCTAATGACATTTAAAGTCCGTTGGTTATTATCGTTTTTCTTTTATTTTTTTTCTTTGGCAGGATATTTTTGTGTCGTGGTAGTAAGACGCCGCCACCATCCTGAAATCTCTCGATCCAGGGCAGTACGTTCGCAGTGAAACTCCTGTATTATTGGAGATTTCCTTTCGGGGCTTCCTCTCCTTGTACAGGGCCACAATCGTTGCGATTTTGTCACTCTCAAGTTGAGGTTGCACAGACTTTGTTGTTGGAGAAGATATGTAAAGACAGGCGAGTGACAAGAAAAAAAAAAGAAAAAAAAACGCGAAAATCGATCGTCTTCCGCTGCAATCTCCTCTCCAGATCACCTGCTGACACACACTGGGCTCAAGCCTGAAGGTCATATGTCTGTCTTGGTTAAGGAGGTCTTGGTGCAGACTGGCTGCCAGTTGTAAGAAAACCATGCGGCAAGTGACGGTTGGGCAAAGACGGAAGTTTGATTAAAATGAACCAGAAAATGATAAATCATCTCCGTGTAGTAAGTTTATCGCTGCCTGGTGCCACTTTCATTTGCGCCGACTACATCTGTTTCCATTACTATACAATTATTCGCGTATTTTGTCTATCTAGTCGTGTGGTATTTTCGACTCTTTGTATATGTCTGTTAATCTTTCTGTCAGTTTCTGCATTTTTGTCGGTTTGTCTGTTTATATCAGTCTTTTCAGTGTTTGCCTCCCTGTCTGCCTGCTTGTCAACGTTTGCCTGCATAAATCTGTCTGTTTATGTCTGTGCCTGTGTCTGTCCGTTAAGCTTTGTGTCTCCATTTTTGTCTGTTTATGTCTGTCTGTCTGTCTCTGTCTGTCTGTCTAACTGTATTTTGTCTGAATCTCTCTCTCTCTCTCTCTCTCTCTCTCTCTCTCTCTCTCGTATCTTTCGTATCTACAAAGCGTAGATACGAAGAAAATATTGCAGCCAACTGTAAAAATAATCCGAAATCTTTCTTCAGTTACATAAACAACAGAAAGGCGATCAAAAGTGGTATTGGACCTTTAACAAACAGCGACGGTGCACTAGTGACTGACAGCCAACACATTGCAAACCTCTTAAACAATTACTTTTCCTCGGTGTTTAATACTAACAGTTTTCCTCTCGCTACCACCAACACCAGTACTATTGTAAATCTCGAGCATGCATTGCCTAATTTTGAAATAACAACCGATGAAGTCCTTAAAAGCTCTCCATTCACTTAAAACAAATAAAAGTCGTGGACCTGACAAAGTATATCCAACTCTGCTGAAAGAAACAAGAGCGAAATACTCTCCTCCTCCTCACAACTGTATTCAATATGTCCTTGCGACAAGGCATCGTCCCTTCAGATTGGAAAAAGGCTAACGTGACACCGATTTTCAAGAAAGGAGACAAAAAGTACCAGGTAATTACAGGCCCATTAGTCTAACTTCGGTTGTGGGTAAGCTACTTGAGGGCATAATTAGAGACAAAATTGTGAATTACCTTGAAAGCCACTCATTGATTGGGGACTCACAACATGGCTTCCGAAACAAAAGATCCTGCCTATCAAACCTATTAACCTTTTATAACGACCTCTTCACTGTTTATGACGTAACCAAATCACTGGACGTAGTCTATCTTGATTTCCAGAAAGCGTTTGATAAAGTCCCACATCATAAATTACTTTACAAATTAAAGCAAATAGGTATTGACGGTCAAGTAAACCAATGGATCGCGAATTGGTTGAGCAACAGACAACAAAGAGTAGTGATCGACGGATTTAACTCAGAGTGGGCGCCTGTCACTAGTGGCGTCCCTCAGGGCTCGGTCCTTGGCCCAGTGCTCTTCATTATTTACATCAACGACGTGGATGTTGGACTCAATAACCGCATTAGTAAATTTGCAGACGACACAAAGATTGGCAACTCGGTTCTCACTGACGAAGACAGGCAAAGCCTCCAAGAGGATTTGCACAAAATTTCAGCTTGGTCGGATAAATGGAGATGCCCTTTAACGTAGACAAGTGCCAGGTCCTTCAAGTTGGAACGAGGAATAAGAAGTTCGAATACGAAATGCGCGGCGTTAAACTCAAAAACGTTCAATGCGTCAAAGACTTGGGGTCAAAATCGCGTCAAACCTCAAATTCTCACAGCAATGCATCGATGCAGCAAATAAAGCGAACAGAATGTTGGGCTTCATTAAAAGAAACTTTGTATTCAAGAATAAAGATGTAATACTCCTCTACAACAGTTTAGTCAGACCCCACTTGGAATATGCGGTACAGTTTGGTCTCCCCACCATGCAAGGATATTGCTAAATTAGAAGGTGTTCAGCGTCGGGCAACGAAAATGATCCCTTCCTTGCGCAACAAATCCTACGAAGAAAGGCTTTCTACCCTTAACATGTTCTCTCTTGAGAAACGTCGCCTCCGAGGAAAACTGATCGAATGTTTTAAAATACTTAATGGTTTCACGAATGTAGACAGATCAACATTGCTTATGATCGATGACACTTTGCGCACGAGGAACAATGGCGTAAAACTCAGATGTAGACAAGTAAATTCAGACTGCACCAAATTTTTCTTCACCAACGTTGTAGTGCGAGAATGGAATAAGCTTCCACCGTCAGTGGTCCAGTGTAACACGATTGACTCCTTCAAAAATAAGCTCGACCGTCACTTCCTTCAACTTAATATCAACTAGAGTAGAAATGCAACGTTTTGGAGTCTTCTGATTAATGTAAAATCACTTAGGTTTAAGGACAGACCACCAAGTCTGGACCATGGGGTCTGTGTGGTCTGATTTTCTGTAAATCTGTAAATCTCTCTCTCTCTCTCTCTCTCTCTCTCTCTCTCATCCTCTTCCAGTAATCTCTTTAGGCACTCCTTTTCTCCCCGTCGCTTTTTACTCTTCTCTTTCCCGCCGTGAAATCCTCCCGCCAGTCACACCGTCTCCGCAGTCCTCTAAGAGCTATTCAGTGTCACAGGTGTATCTCGTTACTCCTCTTCCTACTGACTTTATTTCCGTTTTTTTATTACTTTATTCTTTATTTCTGCACGCCTCTCCCTCCTTTCTTCATGCTTTCTTCTTTTCCTTCTATTTTTTTTTTGGGGGGGGGGTTGTTTTCTTTTCTTCCCCTCCAGGTTTATCTCCTGCTTTCTTTTACGTACTCTCCCTCTGTCTCCTCTCACCTTATTTCTTCTTCTATATCCTCATTCTCTCTTTCATTCTCCTCTTCTTCTTCTTCTTCTTCTTCTTCTTCTTCTTCTTCTTCTTCTGTGGGGAGGCGTTTGCTGCAGTGTGTGTGTGGGGAGGGGGCGGAGGAGGAAATATTTTTTTTGTCTTCAGTATCTTTTATTTTCCTGGTACTTAGCCATACACTTCCCTGCAATTAAGGAAGTTCTCTTTTTTTTGTTCTTCTTTGCTCTCCCTTCTTTTAATTTAGCTTGCGTTCTTTGCATTTTCCCCGCTTTCTGCTTTTTCCTTATCTCCCTCTCCTGCTCCTTCCTTTCTCCCCTCCTTCTTTTCACATGTTTCTCCTTCCGTTTTTTTTTCTCTTAACCCTAATCTTTCTTCCCTTCCTCCACTTTTGTGCAGTCGACCATTAATCCCTTTCCCTCCTCTATTTCACCTTGCTCTCTCTCCCCCCCTCATTCTTTCATCATGCTCTCCGTCTTTCATGTCCTCATATTTCTCTTTCCTTCCTTCATATTTTTCTTGGTTCTTCTTTCTTTATTTCAATTTTATTTTCTCGTCTAGTCATTCTTGCTTTCTTCTGCTTTCTTTTGTTAACCTTTTTTTCACGGATGTTCTACTGTCTTTTTTATTTCCTTGTTCTTATTCTTGTTTCTTCAGTATCCAATTTCCTCCGTCCTTATTTTGTCTCCTCTCTAGTCTTTCTTCTTCCTACTCCTTCTTACTGTATTCTTTCCACCAATCGCACCACATCACTTACTGGGTTCCTCGCTGTTTGTCCTCTCTCTCTCTCTCTCTCTCTCTCTCTCTCTCTCTCTCTGCACTCCTCTTCCTCCTCCTCCTCCTCCTCCCCCCCTTGTTTACCTACACATCAATTTCCTCTGCCGTAATCACCATGTTTTCCACTACATTTTCATCAGGGGAAAAATAACCATAAAAAAGGCTCATCTCGACACTATCACTCACCCAGACCATCACCAGCCCACCCTCACTTCCACCCTGCTCATCACTCTTCCTATTTTTTCTTCTTTTCTTTTCTTTATATATATATATATATATATATATATATATATATATATATATATGATTTATCTTCTTTTCTGAGTTTCTGCTCCAGGACTCAGAGTAAATAAGCTTCCATTCTCGTATTTATCTCTTTCCTTCTCTCTCCTCGCTCACTCTTCTGTCTCTGCTCTGGTGGGATTGCCTCTAGGGCAAACAAGCATTGTGTTCGCTCCTCTTGTGTTCCTTTCTTGTCAGCGTCTATTTTCCCACTAATAATTTAATTTCCTCTTTGGTTTAGCCCTCTCAAAATTTGTTCGGTCTCACGTTTTTATTTCTCTAAATGCCATAAAAGAGGCTAAATGCTTTATCATGAGTGTTCTTTTTTAGGTTCATGGTACAGAGGCTTCGTCAAACTACCACCAGGGTCATTAAACTACCCACAGAAATGCCCACAACTACGAAAGCCTTGCGTATGCCTGGGCGCCGAAGTGTTTGTCGGATCGTCCGGCACAAAGATTACAATCATAGTTGTTAGGAGATAAATTGATGGTTAGCTTATGTTGTTATTGGCTGCTGCATGCTGTTTAGATATCCTTGTTATTCTGTTATGTTGCTCTCCTGGTACTGTCTGTGGTTTTATTCAACATTCCTTTCTTGATACTTTGGTTCACATAAGTGTTTTGTTCCTTCCGTTAAGTGTTTTATTTATCTTAATAACGTTACTTCCACTTGTCAAGATTTTTGCCCAGTTTAGATTAATCCCTTTCGCTCCTCTGTTTCTTGCTCTCTTGCCTCATTCTGTTCAAGCTGGGCCTTGCTTTCAAGAGTAAGTCATGAAATATTTCTCTTCTTTTCCTTCACATGATATTTTCTTGAGTTCTTCTTTGCCCAGATCTCTTTTACGGTTGGTCGTTCAGCAATCCTAGTTCCGGTAGGTGAGGTCATTCCGGACAAACGTGACAGTTCCAGATATTCATGCATTCATATTTTTTCATCTCGGTTTCACTGCATGACCATTTCTGAAACCGTCTTTATTTCCTTCCTCTGCAGCATGCTCTTTAACATCCTTAAAACATCTTTTACCTGTATTCTTTCCACAATCGCCGCCCAACATTTACAAAAATCCTGCTGTTTGTCCCCCACCTATCTCTCTAAAATATTCTGCACCTCTTCACGACTTGCATAGTACACACGGCGTTTCCTGTTCAAAACATCAGTTTACCTCGAGAAAACATCAGGGCTCAGTTTTAAAGTGAGTGAAAATAAATGTTTTGGGGACCTCATTATAGTTCACCACCATGCACCCATGTGTTGGCCTTATGACACCATAACAGCTCGCTATTCCCAGATTGCATACCATCACTTACAAACTGCTTAAACTTACTTCCTATTTAAGGGCTTCAAAATGTAATCTTTAGTATGAACTACATCAATAACATCAGCTCCGTTCAAACAGCGGACATACAGTACAATACCTGTGGAGAATATTTATTTATCATTTTTTGGAAGGACGGGGGCACGGGGTCCGGGGGTAAAAAAAATGTTCGGGGCTAGAGTCAAAACATTCGCGGCTCAAGCCCCGGAAGCCCAAGGCTGACGCCACTGGTACAATATGTTTTTTGCGTATGTAGGTGGCGCCACTCTCGGGCATGCAGGGGACGTCTTGAAAGGGTAAAATCCACAGCCTTGCTTACCCGACTTACCGCAGGGCCGAGCATTGAGGTCACCGAAGTGGAAATGGAATATCATTGTAATGCCTCAAATGTATTTGAACACTGTGGATATGCCTATGATGTGGCATCTTGGGCGTGTTCCTTTAGTTTAGCGAGGGAGGAATGGTGGAGTGGAATGATCATCTGCTTTGCGCATGTGACTGGTTTATTGTGAAGCACTGAAACGGTGACCACCGAGTAGCAAGATGAACATCTCTGTGGCATATAGATAAGGGTTGTCTTTTGTTGCTGGGAGAGTCGAGAATTTAAATAATGTTTTTTGGGTATTGACTGATTGAGCTTAGGAATTGAAATAATTTGCATGTTGAAAGATCCTACTTCAACAATGTTATCTAACCATAGACAGGTTGTATGACCTTGTCTGATGGTGTGTATTCCAAATATCACGCCCTCGACGAACTGCTTATTGTAAGCTATCGACGGTGACGTGATCATGTGACTTTATTATCCTCGAACCTTACTCAGGAGCTGGTGCATGATGTTTACCAGTCTCTGGGGAAGGATGTGCTCTGTTGTCTTGCTGCCTTCTGTCTGTCTGCATGGCTGCTGATGTTGCATGGCTGTAATGTTGCAGTTGTTTGACAAGATATAGGCGTGGCCCTGTTACATGAGACCTAGCAGAGCGCTGTGCTCTGTAGATCCTTGCACGGTTGGTCGTTCAGCAATCCTAGTTCCGGTAGGTGAGGTCATTGGCTGACAGGTGAGCCTGTCCTGGTCTGCCTGTGCATTCATATGCCTTTTCATCTCGATTTCACTTGACCATAGTTCCTGTAATGCAAAAGTTAAGAGCTGTTCATATTCAACTACCTCTTGGAAGGATCCTTGAAGATGAAATCTTTTAGTTAATGTTGGGTAGGGGGTTCGCCCAACATGGTGATTGGTGTACAGACTGAGACGTCATCGCTGCTCACAGTGATGTGTTGACGTTTATGGCAGTGATCCAATGATAAAAGCCTTTCTTGCCCTCCTGCACGATAGTACATTCGGTGACAAGAGTAGTGTAGTGAGTGTGTGTGAAGTGTGTGGGTGTAAGCATCACCGTAGAATGCTGCTGGAAATTAGTGAGCGTTCAGGGCCACCTGGAAGGGTAGAGATATGTCATAGTTCGGCCATTAGGGGGTCGAGGGGAGGGAGGAGAGGAGGAAGGGCTATGAGGGGTGAGACTACTGGTATGTCTCGGAATGGCTCATCAATCGAATATTACCAATCCTTCCACTATCCACCAGTCCCATTACCAACCTTTCACCTATCCACCTGAAACCCATTACAGTGGACCCTTTCCCTCATCCACCAGTCCCATGATGGACCAATCCTATTCCCTATCCACTCAGTTTTCCACTACCAATCCTTCCCCTAATCCACCAGTTCCATTTACCAAATCCTTCCCTATCCACTCAGTCCCGACACTAATCCTTTTCGCACATCCACCAGTCCCATTACTCAACCCTTCCCATCCACTAGTCCCATTACCAACCCTTCCCTATGTACAGTGGCGCTACCAGTCCCATTACTAATCCTTCCTTTCTATCCACCAGTCCCATTACTAACCCTTTCCTATCCACCAGTCCTGCTTTACTCCTGGACCCTTCCCCATCCACTAGTCCCATTACCAACTCCTTCCTTATTGAGGTCACCAAGTCCTATCACCAACCCTTCCCCATCCACCAGTCCCATTACCAATCCTTCCGCCATCCATTCTGTCCCATTACCAACCCCTTCCCTATCCACCAGTCCCATTACCAACCCCTTCCCCTATACACCAGTCCCACTGGACCAATCCTTCCCCCATCCACTCAGTCCCATTACCAACCCTTCCTATCCACCAGTCCCACTACAAACGGTCCTCCCATCCACCAGTCCCACTCACCAATCCCTTCCCCATCCACCTGTCCCATACATTACTCAACCCCTTCCTTGTTCCACCAGTCCCATTACCAAACTACTTCCCCTATCCACCTGTCCCATTACCAATCCTTTCTCCATCCAAAGTTCCATTACAAACATCACGCTCAGTCCCATTACTGCTAGAAGCTTCTCTCGATCCACGTGAGTCCCATTACCAAATCTTCCCTATCCACCAGTCCCGACATCAACTCTTCCCTATCCACCAGTCCACATCACTAACCCTTCCATCCACCAGTCCCATTACCAATCCTTCCCCATCCAATCAGTCCATTACCTGGCGTTCCATCAAGTTGCAGTTGTCCATGATCAGAGTCCCATTTACAATGAGTGACATTGCCAAGTGAGCCCTTCCCCATCCATCCAGTCCCCATTACCAATCCTTCCTGCCTATCCACCAGTCCCATTGACCAACCCTTCCCAATCCACCAGTCCAAAGTTACCAACTCCTTTCCCCCTATCCACCACAGTCCCATTACCTACTAACTTCTTCCCTTCATCCATTGGGCAGTCCACATGGTCAACTCTCCCCTAAGGCATCATCGAGAAGTCATCGTGCCTCAGGATGCAGGGGTCGAGGGGAAGGAGGAGGAGGATAGTTGCGAGGGTGAAGACACTTGACGTCCTAGAATATTACCAATCGAATATTACCAACTTTCCACTATCCACCAGTCCCATTAATTAACCTTTCACCCATCCACCTGTTCCATTGACTGGAACAGGGCCTTCTATCCACCAGTCCCATTAATAATACTAACTTTCCCCTATCCACCAGTCCCATTAATCTTCCCTCATCCACCAGTCCCCATTACCAACCCTTCCCTCATCCACCAGTCCCTGCAAGTCCTTCCCCATCCACCAGTCCGCTAATACAGAGATCCTTCCCCCATATCCACCAGTCCCATTACCAACCCCTTCCCTATCCACCAGTCCTTTACCTCAACCCTTCCCCCATTACCAACTTCCCCTAGTCTCCAACCCATTAATTAACCTTTTCCCTGATCTAATTAGTCCGACATTAACAATGTTCCCTATCTATCTAGTCCCATTACCAACCCTTCCCCATCCACCTGTCCCATTACCAACCCCTTCCCTATCCACCAGTCCCATTACCAACCCTTCCCTCATCCACCAGTCCCAATACCAACCCTTCCCCTATCCAATTCAGTCCCATTACCAATCCTTCCCCTAATCAACCAGTCCCATTACCAACCCTTCCCCTATCCACCAGTCCCATTACCAATCCTTCCTCTATCCACCAGTCCCATTACCAATCCTTCCCATCCACCAGTCCCATTACTAACCCTTCTGTCCTGGTATCCACCAGTCCCATACCAATCCTTCCCCCATCCACCAGTCCCATTACCAATCCTTTCCCCCATCCACCAGTCCCATTACCTCAACCCTTCCCTATCCACCTGTCCCATTACCAATCCCTTCCCTATCCACCAGTCCCATTACCAATCCTTCCCCATCCACCAGTCCCATTACCAATCCTTCCCCCTATCCACCAGTCCCATTACCAACCCCTTCCCCATCCAATCCACTGGTCCCATTACCAATCCTTCCCCCATCCACCAGTCCCATTACTCAATCCTTCCCTCATCCACCAGTCCCATTACCAACCCTTCCCCTATCCACCAGTCCCATTACCAGCCCTTCCCTATCCACCAGTCCCACCACCAACCCCTTCCCTATCCACCAGTCCCATTACCAATCCTTCCCTATCCACCAGTCCCATTACCAATCCTCCTCCCTATCCACCAGTCCCATTACCAATCCTTCCTCTCCATCCACCAGTCCAGACATTACCTATCCCTTCCCCATCCACCAGTCCCATTACCAATCCTTCCCCCCGTATCCAATTCAGTCCCATTATTCAACCCTTCCCTAATCCACCAGTCCCATTACTGCTAATCCTTCCCCTATCCACAAGTCCCATTACCAACCCCTTCCCCTATCCACCAGTCCCATTACCAACCCTTCCCCTATCCACCAGTCCCATTACCAATCCTTCCCTATCCACCCAGTCCCATTACTCAACCCCTTCCCCTATCCACCAGTCCCATTCACCAATCCCTTCCGGCTATCCACCGTCCCATTACCAACCCTTCCATCCACCAGTCCCATTACCAACCCTTCCTCCCTAATCCACCAGTCCCATTACCAAACCTTCCCCTATCCACTCAGTCCCATTACTCAACCCCTTCCTCATCCACCAGTCCCATTACCAAACCTTCCCCATCCACTAGTCCCATTGTAATGAGAGTCGTCGCCTCAGGTCATGGGCTCGAGGGGGAAGGAGGAGGAAGGTTGGTGAGGGTGAGACATCCTGGCGTCCTTGAATATCCACCAGTCGAATATTACCAACTCTTCCCCTATCTAACCAGTCCCATTAGCCACAACTTTCACCTATCCAATTCAGTCCCATTACCAACCCCTTCCCTATCCACCACTGTGTCCCATTACACTAACCCTTCCCTATCCACCAGTCCCACTCACCAATTCCTTCCCTATCCACCAGTCCCATTACCAACCCTTTTCCCCTATCCACTCAGTCCTCCATTACCAATCCTTCCCCATCCACCAGTCCCAATACCAATCCTTCCCCATCCATCAGTCCCATTACCAACTCCTTCCCTTATCCACCAGTCCCATTATCACTTCAATCCTTCTTCCCCTATCCACCAGTCCCATTACCAATCCTTCAACTCTATCCCCATCCAGTCCCATTACCACTCATCCCTTCCCCATCCACCAGTCCCATTACCACTTCAATCCTTCCTCATCCACCTGTCCCATTACCAACCCTTCCCCATCCTTAATTAGTCCCTATCCACCAGTCCCATTACCAATCCTTCCTCTATCCACCAGTCCCGCCACTAATTCTTCCCCATCCACCAGTCCCACACTAACCCTTCCCTTGGTCCACTCAGTCCCATTACTCACCATCCTCTTCCCCTATCCACCAGTCCCATTATCAACCCTTCCCCCATCCACCAGTCCCATTACCAATCCTTCCCCTATCCACCAGTCCCATTACCAAACCCTTCCCCTATCCACCAGTCCCATTACCAACCCTTCCCTATCCACCAGTCCCATTACCAATCCTTCCCCATCCACCAGTCCCATTACCAACCTTCCCCTATCCACCAGTCCCATTACCAATCCTTTTTCCACTATCCACCAGTCCCATTACCAATCCCTTCCCCATCCACCAGTCCCATTACCAATCCCTTCCCCCATCCAATCAGTCCTATTACCAATCCTTCCCCATCCACCAGTCCCATTACCAACCTCCTTCTCTATCCACCAGTCCCATTTCACTCAATCCTTCCCCTATCCAATTAGTCCAGTCCGATTACCGACATTAACCTTCCTCGTATCTACCACCAGTCCCATTACCAATCCTTCCCCATCCACCAGTCCCATTACCAACCCTTCCCCTATCCACCAGTCCCATTACCAATCCTCTTCCCCATCCCACCAGTCCCATTACCAATCCTTCCCCTATCCACCAGTCCCATTACCAACCCTTCCCTCATCCACCAGTCCCATTTCACCAATCCTTCCCTATCCACTCTGTCCCATTACTTCAATCCTTTCCCTATCCACCAGTCCCATTACACAACCCTTCCCCATCCACCAGTCCCACATTACCAATCCTTCCCTATCCACCATTCAGTCCCATTACCAATCCTTCCCTATCCACCAGTCCCATTACCAATCCTTCCCTATCCACCAGTCCCATTACCAACTCCTTCCCCAATCCACCAGTCCCATTACCAACCCTTCCCCATCCACCAGTCCCCGCCACTTCAATCCTTCCCCCCATCCACCAGTCCCATTACCAATCCTTCCCCCTATCCACCAGTCCCATTACCAATCCTTCCGCTCATCCACCAGTCCCATTACCAACCCTTCCCCCATCCACCAGTCCCATTACCAACCTTCCCCATCCACCAGTCCCATTACCAACCCTTCCCCATCCACCAGTCCCATTACCAACCCTTCCCTCATCCACCAGTCCCATTACCAACCCTTCCCCTATCCACCAGTCCCATTACCAACTTTTCCCCTATCCACCAGTCCCATTTCACTCAACCCTTCCCCATCCACCAGTCCCATTACATTAATCCTTCCGCTATCCACCAGTCCGCTACTCAACCCTTCCCCTATCCACCAGTCCCATTACCAACCCTTCCCCTATCCACTCCAGTCCCACTACCAATCCTTCCCTATCCATCATTGTACAGTCCCAGACACTAACCCTTCCCCATCCACCAGTCCCATTACAACCCCTTCCCCCATCCACCAGTCCCACTCACCATCCTTCCCCTGTCCACCAGTCCCCATTACCAACCCTTCCCCATCCACTCCGTCCCATTACCAACCTCTTCCCCATCCACCCTGTCCCATTACCAATCCTTCCCCTATCCACCAGTCCCATTTACTCAGTCCTTCCCCATCCAATTAGTCCCATTACCAATCCTTCCCCATCCACCTGTCCCATTACCAACCCTTCCCCCATCCACCAGTCCCATTCACCAATCCTTCCCCATCCACCCAGTCCCATTACCAACCCCTTCCCCATCCACCTAGTCCCATTACCACTCTGACCCTTAATCTTCCCCATCCACCAGTCCCATTACCATCCCTTCCCCATCCACCAGTCCCATTTTCACTCAACCCTTCCCCATATCCACCAGTCCCATTACCAATCCTTTTTCCCTATCCACCAGTCCCATTACTCAACCCTTCCCTAATCCACTCAGTCCCATTACCAACCCTTCCCTATCCACCAGTCCCATTACTAATCCAAATCTTCCCCATCCACCAGTCCCATTACCAACTCTTTTCCCTATCCACCAGTCCCATTACCAACCCCTTCCGCCATCCACCAGTCCCATTACCAACCCTTCCCCCATCCACCAGTCCCATTACCAACCCTCCATCCATCCACCAGTCCCATTACCAAACTCCTTCCCCCATCCACCAGTCCCATTACCAACCCTTTCCCCATCCACCAGTCCCATTACCAACCCCTTCCCCTATCCACCAGTCCACACTTACCAATCCTTCCCCATCCACCAGTCCCATTACCAACCCTCTTCCCTATCCAAATTCAGTCCCATTACTCATTCCCTTCCCCTATCCACCAGTCCCATTACTCAATCCTTCCCATATCCCTCCAGTCCCACTTCACCAATCCTTCCCCATCCACCAGTCCCATTACTCAAACCCTCCCCATCCACCAGTCCCATTACCAATCCTTCCCCCATCCCTCCAGTCCCATTGCTCAATCCTTTCCCCATCCACCTCAGTCCCATTACCAACCCCTTCCCTATCCACCAGTCCCATTACCAACTCCTCTTCCCTATCCACCGGTCCGCATTACTAATCCTTTTCCCTATCCACCAGTCCCATTACTCAATCCTTCCCCTATCCACCAGTCCCATTACCAATCCTTCCCCCCCTATCCACCTGTCCCAGCTACCAATCCTTCCCTATCCACCAGTCCCATTACCAACCCCTTCCCCCATCCACCCGTCCCAGATTACCAATCCTTCCCCATCCAATCTGACCCATTACCAACCCCTTCCCCATCCACCAGTCCCATTACCAATCCTTCCCCATCCACCAGTCCCATTACCAATCCTTCCCCATCCAACACCAGTCCCATTACCTCAACCTTTCCCCATCCACCAGTCCCACCACCAACCCTTCCCCCATCCACCAGTCCCATTACTAATCCTTCCCCATCCACCCAGTCCCATTACCAACCCTTCCCCCATCCACCAGTCCCATTAATTTCAACCCTCCCCCTATCCACCAGTCCCATTACCAATCCTTCCCCATCCACCTGTCCTATCACCAATCCTTCCCCATCCACCAGTCCCATTACCAACCCGTCCACTATCCACCAGTCCCATTACCAACCCTTCCCCTATCCACCTGTCCCATTACCAACTCCTCCCCTATCCACCAGTCCCATTACCAATCCTTCCCCTATCCACCAGTCCCATTTTCACTAACCCTTCCCCTATCCACCAGTCCTATTACCAATCCTTCCCTATCCACCAGTCCCATTACTCAATCCTTCCCCATCCACCAGTCCCATTTTCACATCAGCCCTCCCCCATCCACCAGTCCCACACCAATCCTTCCCCATCCACCTGTCCCATTACTCAACCCTTCCCTTTATTCACTGAACCCCATTACCAATCCTTCCTCTATCCACCTGTCCCATCACTCAACCTTTCCCCATCCACCAGTCCCATTACCCATCCTTCCCCCATCCACCAGTCCCATTACCAACTCTTCCCCATCCACCTGTCCCATTACCTCAACCCCTTCCCCATCCACCAGTCCCATTACCAATCCTTCCCCATCCACCAGTCCCATTACCAACCCTTCCCCATCCACCAGTCCCATTACCAATCCTTCCCCTATCCACCAGTCCCATTACCAACCCTTTTCCCCACCCACCAGTCCTTATCACTTTAAACCTTTCCCTATCCACCAGTCCCATTACCAATCCTTCCCTATCCACCAGTCCCATTACTTAACCCTCTTCCCCCCAATCCAACCAGTCCCATTACCAACCCTTCCCCATCCACCAGTCCCATTACCAATCCTTCCCCCCATCCAATCAGTCCCATTACCAATCCTTCCCCTATCCACCAGTCCCACACTCAACTTCCTTCCCCATCCACCAGTTCCATTACTCAACCCTTCCCTATCCACCAGTCCCATTACCAACCCTTCCCTATCCACCAGTCACATTACTAATCCTTCCCTATCCACCAGTCCCATTACTGTCCTTCCCTCGTATCCACCAGTCCCATTACCAACCCCTTCCCTCATCCACCAGTCCCACACCAACCCTTCCCCCGTATCCACCAGTCCCATTACCAATCCTTCCACATCCAGCAGTCCCATTACCAACCCTTCTATCCACCTGTCCCATTACTAATCCTTCCCTATATACCAGTCCCATTGCCAACCTCTTTCCTTATCCATCAGTCCCGCATAACAACTCTTCCTCTATCCATCCTACCACTAACCTTCCGCTATCCAACAGTCCCATTACCAACCCTTCCCCTATCCACCAGTCCCATTACCAACCCTTCCCCAGACCCACTGTCCCATTGCACTAATCCTTCCCCCATCCACCAGTCCCATTACCAACGGCCCCCATCCACCACTCCCAGTATTACCAACCCCTTCCCTATCCACCAGTCCCATTACCAACTCTTCCCCATCCACTGTAGTCCCATTACCAATCTCTTCCCCATCCACCAGTCCCATTAACAACCTTCCCCCATCCACCAGTCCCATTACCAATCGTTTCCCCATCCACCAGTCCCATTACCAACCCTTCCCTATCCACCAGTCCTATTACCAACCTTCCACTATCTACCAGTCCCATTACCAAACTCATATATAACCTCTCAGAGTATCAATTAAACACTCAAACAATTATTATAAGTAAGTCTCGGTGTAATTATAAGCAACTATAATTTAGACTTATTAATCCATTTCGAATTCATAGGCCTACATATTCATATTGCATTAAAATCGCTCTCTCTCTCAAAGTATCAAATAAACACTCAAACTATGATTATAAGTAAGTCTCGGTGTAATTATAAGTAACCATATATATAATTTGGACATTGATCTATTTTGAATTCATAGGCCTACACTCAAATTACATTAAAATCGCTTTCTGGACTAATACAGCCTTTCAAAGTATCAAATAATCACTCAAACAATTATTATAAGTAAATCTTGGTGTAATTATAAATAACCATATATATAATTTCGGACAATTTATTTTGAATTCATAGGCCTATACATTCACATCAAATAAACACTCAAACAACTATTATAAGTAAGTCTCACTGTAATTATAAGTAACCATATTTGTAATTTGGTCATATTAATGTATTTTGAATTCATAGGCCTACACGCAAATTACATTAAAATCATTTACTGGACTAATACAGCCTTTCAAAGTATTAAATAAACATTCAAACAATTATTATAAGTAAGTCTGGGTGTAATTATAAGTTAATATATATATAATTTGGACATTAATCTTTTTTTGAATTCATAGGCCTACACTCACATTACATTAAAATCGCTTTCTGGACAAACACAGCCTTTCAAAGTATCAAATAATCACTTAAACAATTATTATAAGTAAGTCTTGGTGTAATTATAAGTAACTATATAATTTCGGACAATCGTTTTTGAATTCATAGGCCTATACATGCACATCAAATAAACACAAGAAATTATTATAAGTAAGTCTCGGTATAGTTATAAGTAACTATATATGTAATTTGGCGGTATTAGTCTATTTTGAGTTCATAGGCCTACACTGCACATCTACATTAAAATCACTTTCTAGACTCATGCAGCCTCTCAAAGTATCAAATAAACACTCAAACAATTATTATAAGTAAGTTTTTGTGTAATTATAAGTAACTTTCCACTTAATTCAACAATATTCATGATTTTTTGTTTGTTTACGCTTTCTCGAACGCACCGACAACAACAACAGGAAGGGTTTTGGTGCGGAAAGTTTCATCATTATTGCATTTTTTCTATATTTAGCGGCGTTGTTTCTGCTTCTAATTAACAGTAAAGGTACATTAGGTCTTTCTTCATAACTGTGACCTATAATTATCCTGTGTCTTCCTCTAATTACCCTTATTTTTGCTAGTTAATTATGGGAGGGAGGCGGAGGAGAGGCGGCCATGACAGGAATTTGGTGAGAAAGTTTTATAATTATTCCACTTTTTCTATATTTAGCGGCGTTGTTTCTGCTTCTAATTAACAGGAAAGATACATTAGGTCTTTCTTCATAACTGTGACCTATAATTATCCTGTGTCTTCCTCTAATTACCCTTATTTTTGCTAGTTAATTATGGGAGGGTGGCGGGGGAGAGGCGGCCATGACAGGTATTTGGTTGGGAAAGTTTTATCATAATTCCATTTTTTCTTTATTTAGCGGCGTTGTTTCTGCTTCTAATTAACAGTAAAGGTACATTAGGTCTTTCTTCATAACTGTGACCTATAATTATCCTGTGTCTTCCTCTAATTACCCTTACTTTTGCTAGTTAATTATGGGAGGGTGGCAGAGGAGAGGCGGCCATGACAGGAATTTGGTGAGAAAGTTTTATAATTATTCCACTTTTTCTATATTTAGCGGCGTTGTTTCTGCTTCTAATTAACAGGAAAGATATGTTAGTTCTTTCTTCATATCTTTGTGCCCTAATTACCCTGCGTCTTCCTCTAATTACCCTTATTTTTGCTAGTTAATTATGGGAGGGAGGCGGAGGAGAGGCGGCCATGACAGGTATTTGGTGCGGAAAGTTTTATCATAATTCCATTTTTTCTTTATTTAGCGGCGTTGTTTCTGCTTCTAATTAACAGGAAAGATATATTAGTTCTTTCTTCATATCTTTGTGCCCTAATTACCCTGCGTCATCCTCTAATTACCCTTATTTTTGCTAGTTAATTATGGGAGGGTGGCAGAGGAGAGGCGGCCATGACAGGAATTTGGTGAGAAAGTTTTATAATTATTCCACTTTTTCTATATTTAGCGGCGTTGTTTCTGCTTCTAATTAACAGGAAAGATATATTAGTTCTTTCTTCATATCTTTGTGCCCTAATTACCCTGCGTCATCCTCTAATTACCCTTATTTTTGCTAGTTAATTATGGGAGGGTGGCGGGGGAGAGGCAGCCATGACAGGAATTTGGTGTGGAAAGTTTTATCATAATTCCATTTTTTCTTTATTTAGCGGCGTTGTTTCTGCTTCTAATTAACAGTAAAGATACATTAGGTCTTTCTTCATAACTGTGACCTGTAATTATCCTGTGTCTTCCTCTAATTACCCTTACTTTTGCTAGTTAATTATGGGAGGGTGGCAGAGGAGAGGCGGCCATGACAGGTATTTGGTGTGGAAAGTTTTATCATTTTTACATTTTTTCTTTATTTAGCGGCGTTGTTTCTGCTTCTAATTAACAGGAAAGGTAGATTAGGTCTTTCTTCATAACTGTGACCTATAATTATCCTGTGTCTTCCTCTAATTACCCTTACTTTTGCTAGTTAATTATGGGAGGGTGGCAGAGGAAGGGCAACCATGACAGAAATTTGGTGTGAAAACTTTCAAGATTTTTCCATTTTTTCTTAACATAGAGGAATTATTTTGGGTTCTAATTAACAGAGATAGTATTTTATGTCTTAATTAATGCCCGTGTGTCCTAATTACTCTGCGGTTCCCTCTAATTACCCTTTATTTGGCTAGTTAATTATGGGAAGATGGCAGATGTGTGTGCATGGCTAACTACCTCTGGGCCATCATAGTCCTGGGGGTGGCTGGTCAGGTCATGGGCGGGTCACCAAGTGGAGGTCATCTGTGGACCCAGCGGAACACTAGCATCGTGGAGGTGGTGGTGGTGGTGGATGAGGCGCTCCACAACTTCATTGCGGCCACCACCAATATGGGGAACTCCACTACTACTACTACTACTACTACTACTACTGCTACTACTACTACTACTACTACGATGTTTGTTAGGAGTCTTATGAATGAGGTGAATTTGGTAAGTATTATTATTATTATTATTATTATTATTATTATTATTATTATTATTATTATTATTATTATTGTTGTTGTTGTTGTTTGTGGATTACTAATTACGGTATTCTTTTTATTTCTTTTATTTTTATTTCTCTCTCTCTCTCTCTCTCTCTCTCTCTCTCTCTCTCTCTCTCTCTCTCTCTCTCTCTCTCTCTCTCTCTTCTTCTTCTTCTCTTTATTTTCTCTCCACTTTCTCTCATTAATTTTTTTGTTGTTGTTTTCTTCATTTTCTCTCTCTCTCTCTCTCTCTCTCTCTCTCTCTCTCTCTCTCTCTCTCTCTCTCTCTCTCTCTCCTTGCTAATTCTTTCTTTTCTCTTTCCTTTCCCTCCTCCCTCCTCTCCTCCTCCTCCTCCTCCTACTACTACTACTACTACTACTACTACTACTACTACTACCACCACTTCCACCACCATTACAGCTCTTCCGCCCACTCCACATGATGGCCCTTCTGACCCACCTGGAAATATGGAGTACAGGAAACAAGATCCAGGTGACCTCTGACCTTAACGAGACCCTGACCAATTTACACACCTTCCTGCCGACCCTCCAGAAGGTGTACCCAAACCTGCCCGTGGACTTCCTTCTGCTGCTGACGGGTGTGGAGGTGACGGGTGTGGAAGGTGTGGGAACGCTGGCGGGCATGTGTGGGTGAGTGGAGGATGTGGAAGAGGAGGAGGAGGAGGAAGAAGTTAGGTTAGGGGTTGAGGAGGAGGAGGAGGAGGAGGAGGAGAGGAAAGATTGTTATAAGAGAAGGAAACAGGAGGAAGAAGAAGAAGGATTGGAGGAGGAGGAGGAGGAGGAAGAAGAAGAAGATATTAAGGGGTTGAGGAGGAGGAGGAGGAGAGGAAAAATTGTTATATGAGAAGGAGGAAGAGGAGGAAGAAGAAGAAGGATTGGAGGAGGAGGAGGAGGAAGAAGAAGAACTGGAAGAGGAGGAGGAGGAGGAGGAGGAGAGAGGAGAAGAAGAGTTACATTAGAATATTTAGGAAAAAGGAGGAGGAGGAGGAAGAGAGAGAGAGAGAGAGAGAGAGAGAGAGAGAGAGAGAGAGAGAGAGAGAGAGAGAGAGAGAGAGAGAGAGAGAGAGAGAGAGAGAGAGAGAGAGAGAGAGAGAGACACACACACACACACACACATATATACACACACACTCCCCCTCCTTATCCCCCCCCTCCCTCCACACAGGTCATTCTCAGCGGGCGTAACATCAGCTCCAAGGGGTGGCCGTGACGTCAGGCATGTGGCGAGCGTAGTAACCCACCTCCTGGGGCGTGACCTGGGCCTTAACGAGCTGGATGACCTACCTGGATGCGGCTGTGAGGAGAAGGACTGTATCATGCTGGGAGGAAGAGGAAGGTGAGGAGGAGGAGGAGGAAGAGGAAGGAAGGATAGAGAGAAAGGGAAGGGAAGGAAGGAAGAGGAGGAGGAGGAGGAAGGAAGAAGAGAGAAGAAGGGAAGGGAAGGAAGGAAGGAAGAGGAGGAGGAGGAGGATAAAGGAAGGATAGAGAAGAAGGAAAGGGAAGGAAGGAAGAGGAGGAGGAGGAAGGAAGAAGAGAAAGTATAAAGGAAGGGAAGGAAGGAAGGAAGAGGAGGAGGAAGAAGAGAGAGAAGAAGGGAAGGGAAGGAAGGGAAGAGAGAGGGGAGGAAGAGGAGGAGGAGGAAGAAGAGAGAAGAAGGAAAGGGAAGGAAGGAAGAGGAGGAGGAGGAAGGAAGAAGAGAGAGAAGAAGGGAAGGGAAGGAAGGAAGAAGAGAGAGAAGAAGGAAAGGGAAGGAAGGAAGAGGAGGAGGAGGAGGAGGAAGAAGAGAGAGAAGAAGGGAAGGGAAGGACGGAAGAGGAGGAGGAGGAGGAGGAAGGAAGGATAGAGAAGAAGGAAAGGGAAGGAAGGAAGAGGAGGAGGAGGAGGAGGAGGAGGGAGGAAGAAGAGAAAGTAAAGGAAGGAAGAGGAGGAGGAGGAGGAGGAGGAGGAAGAGAGAGAAGAGAGGAAGAGGAGGAAAAGTTAAAATAATTGATGGAAGAAGAAGAAGAAGAAGAAGAGGAGAAGAAGGAAGAGAGAGAGAGAGAGAGAGAGAGATTATGTTTTTTTTCTTATATATTCTATCCACTTCTCTCCTCCTCCTCCTCCTCCTCCTCCTCCTCCTCCTCCTCCACCTCTTTCTTCCTTCCCATGCACATTCTTCTCCACAAAGTTTCTCCTCCACCCACATGCTCGTCTTCCCTCCACCACCTCCTCCACCTAATCCTCCACCTCCTTCCACCAACAGAGTCCGCACCAGGTGGAGCAACTGTAGCCTAGCCAACATAACCCTTCTTCTGCCCTCCGCAAGACTGACCTGCCTCCGCCGCCCAGAGCATAAGGCGGAGGGGGTGGGGGGCTGTGGAGATGGGGTGGTGGAGGGGGCGGAAGAGTGCGACTGCGGACCCACCCACTCCTGCCCCCACGATTGCTGTAATGGATGGAATTGTGGATTGGCGGAAAATGCAAGTTGTGGGAGTGGACCTTGTTGCAATATAGAGGTGGGTATTACTACTACTACTACTACTACTACTACTACTACTACTACTACTACTTCTACTACTACTACTATTACAATTATCCCCCCCCCCTCCCCCCCCGCCCCCCACAGACCTGTCACCCCTACGCAATCTCCCATTCCATTGTGTGCCGCCCTGCGCTCTCTGGTTGTGACGTAGGGGAAACCTGTGATGGGGTGGGTGGAGACTGCCCTGCGGATGTATGGGTGGAAGATGGGACTCCCTGTGATGATGGGAAGGTGAGTGGAGGAGGAGGAAGAGAGAGGAGGGTGTGGGAGAGGGAACGGAAGGGAAGGAAAGGGTATGGATGGGAAGGAAGGGAAGGGAAGAGAAGGGAAGGGAAGGAAAGGAAAGGGTATGGAAGGAAAAGGAAAGGAAGGGAAGGGAAGGGAAGAGAAAGGAAGGGAAGGGAAGGGGAGGAAGGAGAATGGATTAAAAGGGAAGGGTATGGAAGGGAAGAGAGGAGATTTAGAGGAAGGAAAGAGGGAAGAAGGGGAAGGGAAGAAGGTTTTTATTATTATTATTATTATTATTATTATTATTATTATTATTATTATTATTATTATTATTATTATTATTATGTGTGCGCTGTCATGTGTTAGCTACGGAATATAACACTCATAACAACAACACTCTTCCAGGGCTACTGTTACCAGGGTGAGTGTGGGAGTGCGTGGATGAGGTGCGGGCAGGTGTGGGGGGCGGGCGCGACACCTTGCACCTCCGCCCAACACCTCCGGCAGAACGTGGCGGGAGATGAGACTGGAAACTGTGGCTATGGTGGTGGTGGTGGTGGTGGTGGTGGTGGTGGTGGTGGCGGTGGTGGTGGTGGCGCTGGTGGTGGTGG
Organism: Eriocheir sinensis; assembly: GCF_024679095.1. Lineage (NCBI taxonomy): Eukaryota > Metazoa > Arthropoda > Malacostraca > Decapoda > Varunidae > Eriocheir > Eriocheir sinensis. The sequence continues at coordinate 7,148,448 of NC_066577.1, forward strand.
TGGTGGTGGTGGAGGAGGGCTCGAGGCTTGCTCCAAGAGGTAAGAATTTATGAATATTTATTTTATTTATTTTTATCATCATTATTTTTATGCATTTTTTATTGACTTTATTTCTCTTATATTAATTTTTCGTCACCCTGTTTCCACCCTGTCACGCACTCTGTTTCCAATCTGTTTCTCACCCTTTTTCTCATATTTATTTTTCATCACCCTAAATCACCCTATCTCACCCCAAAACCACCCTGTCTCACCCTGTTTCCAATCTGTTTCTCACCCTTTTTCTCATATTTATTTTTCATCACCCTAAATCACCCTATCTCACCCCAAAACCACCCTGTCTCACCCTGTTTCCAATCTGTTTCTCACCTTTTTTCTCATATTTATTTTTCATCACCCTAAATCACCCTATCTCACCCCAAAACCACCCTGTCTCACCCTGTTTCCAATCTGTTTCTCACCCTTTTTCTCATATTTATTTATTTTTCATCACCCTAAATCACCCTATCTCACCCCAAAACCAATTTGTCTCACCCTGTTTCCAATCTGTTTCTCACCCTTTTCTCATATTTATTTTTTATCACCCTAAATCACCCTATCTCACCCTAAAACCACCCTGTCTCACCCTGTTTCCAATCTGTTTCTCACGCTTTTTCTCATATTTATTTTTCATCACCCTAAATCACCCTATCTCACCCCAAAACCACCCTGTCTCACCCTGTTTCCAATCTGTTTCTCATGCTTTTTCTCATATTTATTTTTCATCACCCTAAATCACCCTATCTCACCCCAAAACCACCCTGTCTCACCCTGTTTCCAATCTGTTTCTCACCCTTTTTCTCATATTTATTTTTCATCACCCTATCTCACCCCAAAACCACCCTGTCTCACCCTGTTTCCAATCTGTTTCTCACCCTTTTTCTCATATTTATTTTTCATCACCCTAAATCACCCTATCTCACCCCAAAACCACCCTGTCTCACCCTGTTTCCAATCTGTTTCTCGCCCTTTTTCTCATATTTATTTTTCATCACCCTAAATCACCCTATCTCACCCCAAAACCACCCTGTCTCACCCTGTTTCCAATCTGTTTCTTACGCTTTTTCTCATATTTATTTTTCATCACCCTAAATCACCCTGTCTCACCCCAAAACCACCCTGTCTCACTCTGTTTCCACTCTGTGTGCATAGCTGGGCGTTATCGTGGTAAGTTATCGCGATACTTTATTGCTGATAACAAAATCGGGTTATCGGCCATCCGCGACTTATTTAAATATATATCGGTATCTTCGTTACTTTTGTAAGCAAACTCGCGATCATCGATACTTTTTTCTCCCTACTGCGCATGCATGGCCCGGTGTTGTGTGAAAAAACTTTGGGGTGTGAAATATCTCCGGTGAAGAGGTTTCATACTTAGATCATCAACATTAAAACACTTGGTTATTTTTTATGTTACTCAAAAATCAATATATCAAAGAGAAAAATCATTTACCTTTGCCCCAAAAATGATTATTCACTGCCTCAAATTTGATATTCCATATTGGTTTGTGAGCATGCCATGGTATTGAAGGCACCCGGTGTTGTGTTATTTGGTGTCCCATCGTCAAAAGCTGGCGCTTTTGTTTACAAACACTGGTCTCTCGTGAACTGCGCATGTTCAGACCAGTAAGCGTAGCCCTGTACAGTCTCACAAAGCTTTGCTGGAAGGCTGAATCAGACATACAGTACCACCATCCTCGCTGAACGACACTCTGTACATATAAATACAACTCGTACAGAGTGTCGTTCTAGAAACAGCGAGGATGGTGGTACTGTATGTCTGATTCAGCCTTCCAGCAACTCTTAATTACGGTTAACAAGCTTTGTGAGACTGTACAGGTCTAGGCTTGCTGGTCTGAGCATGCACCGTTCACGAGAGACCAGTGTTTGTAAACACAAGCGTTGACAGCGGGGACGCCAAATAACACAACAGGTTCAGGGTTTCCAGTATTACCGTCCAAAGGTACGCGTCAACGTGTGGTTTTCAGGTTTTGTAAGTTTTATAAAATACAGATAATGAACATTTGAATTCATCTATATTTTTTATTTGAAATATCAATATAGTATTGTTTTCACCTATCGGACTTATCGCTAGCTAGTATCGGAATTGTGGATTTATATCGGGTATCGGTTATCGCCTATATTTGTGTGTCCAGTTAATGAATATCGGTTATCACCAATAAGGTTTTTCATTATCAGTTATCGGGTATCGGGAATAAGGTTTTCTGTTATCGTGCCCGGCTATGTCTGTTTGTCACCCTTTTTCTCATTTATTTCTCATTTATTAATTTTTTGTCACCCTAAATCACCCTAAATTCACCCTGTTTCCACTCTGTTTCTCACCCTTCATCACCCTGTTTCCAATCTCTTTCTCACCCTTTTTCATATTTATTTCTCATATATACTTTTCATCACCCTAAATCACCCTGTCTCACCCTCCAATCCACCCTATCTCACCCTTTTTCTCCCTTAACTTTTCCTCACCTCATACTTCACCCTATCTCCTCTCAATCTCACCCCTACAGAGACGCACAGTGTGGCACCCTTCTCTGCCAGGACGCCCCCCCCGCAGCCCCCCAGTCACCCTTGCTGTCACCCTTCCTCCAAGCCGGGCGGGTGAATGGGTGTAGCTTCATCCTGGCTCACCCGGACTACCTTGGAAGGGTGTGGTTGACTCCGGATGGCACCAAGTGTGGGGATGGGAAGGTAAGGAGGGATGGGATGGGAAGGGATGGGATGGGATGGGATGGGAAGGGAAGGGAAGGGAGGGGATGGGATGGGAAGGGAAGGGGAAGGAACAGAAAGGAAAGGAAAGTTAGATTAAGAACGCTGAGGGATGGGATGGGATGGGATGGGAAGGGAAGGGAAGGGAAGAAGGAGGAGGAGGGTAGGAGAGAGAGAATATAGGAAGATGTGAGGGAAGGGGAAGGAGAAGGAAAGAGAAGGGAAGGGAAAGGAAGGGAAGGGAAGGGAAAGGAAGAGAAGGGAAGGGATGGGAAGGGATTTAGTAGAGAGAGAGAAAGAGGGACACACACATCCCTCCTTTCCCATCCCATCCCATCCCTTCCCATCCCATCCCATCCCTGCCCAGCCCATCCCATCCCTTCCTATCCCATCCCATCCCTACCCTTCCCATCCCATCCTATCCCTTCCCATCCCATCCCATCCCATCCTATCCCATCCCATCCCATCCCATCCCTTCCCATCCCTTCTCATTCCTACCCATCCACACACATACCCATTCACAGATATGCATAGGACAGAGGTGCCAGCGAGTCCCTTCCACCCTGCTACCCGTTATCATCTGGGCACCAACTCTGGCCCTCTCCCTCCTCCTCTTCACTCTCCTGGCACTCTGTCGGCTGTCACGCTGGGGCAGGAGGAAGCTGAAGAGGTGCGCGTGTCCCTGTGGTGGTGGTGTGCAGAGGTGAAAGTGGTGTTAGAAGTGGTGGTGAGGGTGGAGGAAGAGGAGGAGGAGGAGGTGAAGGAAAGGAAAGGAAAGGAAAGGAAAGGAAGGAAAGGATGGGAAAGGAGAGGAAAGGAAAGGAAGGGAAAGGAAATAAAGGAAGGAAGGAAGGAAGGAAAGGAAAGGAAAGGAAAGGAAGGAAGGGAATTTGGTGGTGTTGACATATACTAGAGAGATAAATTATAATATGTTTTTAGTACATGAAAAAGGAATAGGAATTAAGAGGAATGGGAACATGAATTAATACCTTGCCTTTTAGTACAGGAAGAAGCAAAATAAATAAGTTTGTTTTATGTATATTTTCACACATAGAGAAAAGACAGTCATTTTTATACATTTTTTTTTGGAGTAGACAAAACATGGTCGGAATTTATACTTTAACAAACAAACAAAAAATATATATTGACAAAATGCTGTGTACATGTATATATATATATATATATATATATATATATATATATATATATATATATATATATATATATATATATATATATATATATATATATATATATATATATATATATATATATATATATAAAATTTACACACACACACACACACACACACACACACACACACACACACACACACACACACACACACACACACACACATAATAAAAATCTAATCACAATTTCTATACTTTACTGTTAACTTAAGTGATGGGAAATTGGGAAACTGAGGAGATAGAATGATGGGAAATGCTGGAAATGGGAGAAATATATTGATGGGAAATACTGGAAATGGGGAAATATTGATGGGAAATACTGAAAATAGATGCTTGGAAATACTGGAAATAGGTTGATGGGAACTGGAAGAAATTAAAGGATGGGAAATTTGGGTAATATTGATGGGAAATACTGAAAATAAAAGAAATATATTGATGGGAAATACTGGAAATAGAAGAAATATATTGATGGGAAACACTGGAAATAGAAAAAAATATATTGATGGGAAATACTGGAAATTGGAGAAATATATTGATGGGAAATACTGGAAATAGAAAAAAATATATTGATGGGAAATACTGGAAATGGGAGAAATATATTGATGGGAAATACTGGAAATAGAAAAAAATATATTGATGGGAAATACTGGAAATGGGAGAAATATATTGATGGGAAATACTAGAAATTGAAGAAATATATTGATGGGAAATACTGGAAATGGGGAAATATTGATGGGAAATACTGGAAATGGAAGAAATATATTGATGGGAAATACTGGAAATGGAAGAAATATATTGATGGGAAATACTGGAAATGGGAGAAATATATTGATGGGAAATACTGGAAATGGGAGAAATATATTGATGGGAAATACTGGAAATGGGAGAAATATATTGATGGGAAATACTGGAAATGGGAGAAATATATTGATGGGAAATACTGGAAATAGAAGAAATATATTGATGGGAAATACTGGAAATAGAAGAAATATATTGATGGGAAATACTGGAAATGGGAGAAATATATTGATGGGAAATACTGGAAATGGGAGAAATATATTGATGGGAAATACTGGAAATGGGAGAAATATATTGATGGGAAATACTGGAAATAGAAGAAATATATTGATGGGAAATACTGGAAATAGAAGAAATATATTGATGGGAAATACTGGAAATGGGGAAATATTGATGGGAAATACTGGAAAGGGAAGAAATATATTGATGGGAAACACTGGAAATGGGGAAATATTGATGGGAAATACTGGAAATGGGGAAATATTGATGGGAAATACTGGAAATAGAAGAAATATATTGATGGGAAATACTGGAAATAAGAAATACATTGATGGGAAATACTGAAAATAGAAGAAATATATTGATGGGAAATACTGGAAATGGGGAAATATTGATGGGAAATACTGGAAAGGGAAGAAATATATTGATGGGAAACACTGGAAATGGGGAAATATTGATGGGAAATACTGGAAATGGGGAAATATTGATGGGAAATACTGGAAATGGAAGAAATATATTGATGGGAAATACTGGAAATGGGATAAATATATTGATGGGAAATACTGGAAATGGGAGAAATATATTGATGGGAAATACTGGAAATGGGAGAAATATATTGATGGGAAATACTGGAAATAGAAGAAATATATTGATGGGAAATACTGGAAAGGGAAGAAATATATTGATGGGAAATACTGGAAATAGAAGAAATATATTGATGGGAAATACTGGAAATAGAAGAAATATATTGATGGGAAATACTGGAAATGGGAGAAATATATTGATGGGAAATACTGGAAATGGGATAAATATATTGATGGGAAATACTGGAAATAGAAGAAATATATTGATGGGAAATACTGGAAATGGGAGAAATATATTGATGGGAAATACTGGAAATGGAAGAAATATATTGATGGGAAATACTGGAAATTGAAGAAATATATTGATGGGAAATACTGGAAATAGAAGAAATATATTGATGGGAAATACTGGAAATAGAAGAAATATATTGATGGGAAATACTGGAAATTGAAGAAATATATTGATGGGAAATACTGGAAATGGAAGAAATATATTGATGGGAAATACTGGAAATAGAAGAAATATATTGATGGGAAATACTGGAAATAGAAGAAATATATTGATGGGAAATACTGGAAATAGAAGAAATATATTGATGGGAAATACTGGAAATTGAAGAAATATATTGATGGGAAATACTGGAAATGGAAGAAATATATTGATGGGAAATACTGGAAATGGAAGAAATATATTGATGGGAAATACTGGAAATGGAAGAAATATATTGATGGGAAATACTGGAAATGGGAGAAATATATTGATGGGAAATACTGGAAATGGAAGAAATATATTGATGGGAAATACTGGAAATAGAAGAAATATATTGATGGGAAATACTGGAAATGGGAGAAATATATTGATGGGAAATACTGGAAATGGGAGAAATATATTGATGGGAAATACTGGAAATTGAAGAAATATATTGATGGGAAATACTGGAAATTGAAGAAATATATTGATGGGAAATACTGGAAATTGAAGAAATATATTGATGGGAAATACTAGAAATTGAAGAAATATATTGATGGGAAATACTGGAAATGGGGAAATATTGATGGGAAATACTGGAAAGGGAAGAAATATATTGATGGGAAATACTGGAAATGGGGAAATATTGATGGGAAATACTGGAAAGGGAAGAAATATATTGATGGGAAATACTGGAAATGGGAGAAATATATTGATGGGAAATACTGGAAATGGAAGAAATATATTGATGGGAAATACTGGAAATGGAAGAAATATATTGATGGGAAATACTGGAAATGGGGAAATATTGATGGGAAATACTGGAAATGGGGAAATATTGATGGGAAATGCTGGAAATAGAAGAAATATATTGATAGGAAATACTGGAAATAGAAGAAATATATTGATGGGAAATACTGGAAATAGAAGAAATATGTTGATGGGAAATACTGGTAACAAGAAATACATTGATGGGAAATACTGAAAATAGAAGAAATATATTGATGGGAAATACTGAAAATAGATGCTTGGAAATACTGGAAATAGGTTGATGGGAACTGGAATAAATTAAAGGATGGGAAATTGGGGTAATATTAATGGGAAATACTTGAAATGGGGAAATATTGATGGGAAATACTGGAAATAGATGCTTGGAAATACTGGAAATGGGTTGATGGGAATTGGAAGAAATTAAGGGATGGGAAATGGGGAAATATTGATGGGAAATACTGGAAATGGGAAAAAATATATTGCTTGAAAGTACTGGAAAGACTAAAAGGAAACGGAGTGAATGAATGAAAGTGTTGGTGGCGCAGAGCTGGGAACAATTAAGGGCACAACAGATGCTGCAATAAATGAAAATAACTGACTTTAATACTGAAAAGAAAAGTGCGTGAATACGAAGAAAAGAGGAACGAGAGGAGGAGGACCTACAAGAAGCGATACAAAGCGTTACAGCTCAAAAGAAGAAGAAACAGAGTACAGTGAGTGCCGCATCCGTGTTTGTTCCTCCTTGCCGCCGCGCCAGTGTGTACACCGAGCAGGCCGCGGCGTGACCGGGGAGACTATAGTAATAGTCTCCCTAAGAAGATTATAGTCTCCTTGGGCGTGACGCATTCTGGCTCACCTCAGCACCAGCCCGCCAGGCACTGCAGAAGCAAGGAGAGGCAGCGGTGCTGAAGTGAGGGTCTGGGGCGGGTGCTGTGCTCAGCACCACTGACTTGAGGACTCCTTGGTGCATCCCGCGCCTGGCCTGCTGGCTTGGTCCCTGAGTGTGCTGAAGTGAGGGTCTGGGGCGGGTGCTGTGCTCAGCACCACTGACTTGAGGACTCCTTGGTGCATCCCGCGCCTGGCCTGCTGGCTTGGTCCCTGAGTGTGGTGTCGGGGAACCTTGCCGCCCGCTGCAGCTTCCCTGAGGTTCCTGCAAGGCCTGCCGCCTCCTCACAGCAGGAGCAGTGTTGCAGTGGAGGCTGCAGGGCCGGGCAGCAGCCTGAGTGGCCGGGACCAGCAGGAGCAGACTGCCCCTGGTGTGAGGATCAGGGGTGATCAGGAGAACCACCACCACCTTGCTGCTGGCATCTCCAGCCATAAAGGAAAGGGAACGTTTGAGTGTGAGAAGATTGGAGACTGAGAGCAAGTTCACCAGACACAGCCTTGCACTCACTGCTGAAGGAAACCATGAGTGCCCAGAGTGTGGCCAAAGACTCCCTGGGAAGGGCGGCCTCTACAATTACACCCACACACTCTGATGGAAAAACTCATGAGTGCCAAGAGTGTGGCAAAAAGCTCAGCCTGAAGAGTTCCCTCAACAAACACACCCTAACACACACTGGTGAAAGACCTCATGAATGCCAAGAGTGTGGCAAAAAGTTCACTACAAAACAGAGCCTCAACAAACACACCCTTACACACACTGGTGAGAGACCTCATGAATGCCAAGAGTGTGGCAAAAAGTTCAGAGAAAAGAGTGCCCTCAACATACACACCCTTACACACACTGGTGAAAGACCTCATGAATGCCAAGAGTGTGGCAAAAAGTTCACTACAAAACAGAGCCTCAACACACACACCCTTACACACACTGGTGAAAGACCTCATGAATGCCAAGTGTGTGGCAAAAAGTTCAGAGAAAAGAGTTCCCTCAACAAACACACCTTTACACACACTGGTGAAAGTCCTCATGAATGCCAAGAGTGTGGCAAAAAGTTCAGTACAAACCAGGGCCTCAACACACACACTCTTACACACACTGGTGAAAGACCTCATGAATGCCAAGAGTGTGGCAAAAAGTTCAGCCAGAAGATTCAGCTTAACATACACACCCTTACACACACTGGTGAAAGACCTCATGAATGCCGTGAGTGTGGCAAAAAGTTCAGTATGAAGCAGAGCCTCAACAAACACACCCTAACACACACTGGTGAAAGACCTCATGAATGCCGTGAGTGTGGCAAAAAGTTCAGTACGAAGCAGAGCCTCAACACACACACCCTAACACACACTGGTGAAAGACCTCATGAATGCCGTGAGTGTGGCAAAAAGTTCAGTATGAAGCAGAGCCTCAACAAACACACCCTAACACACACTGGTGAAAGACCTCATGAATGCCCAGAGTGTGACAAAAGGTTCAGTACTGTGTCTTATTTGAACGAGCACATCTTCCGACACTCTGGCCTGAGAGAGTTCAAGTGTGATGTTTGTGGGAAACATTTCAAGGTGAAGCAGGATATTGCCAAACACATGAAGATCCACTTCCCCTGAGGTGTTGTGTTGTGCTGCTGTGTGTGGTGGTGGAGGGAAGTGTAGCACAGAACAACAAATAAATAGTACATTCTTATTCCTGTACATCATGTATATGTATTTACCTAGTTGTGGTATGCAGGGCCTGAGCTACACCCCTGGTCCTGTCTCCACGCCTCTGTCCATCCAGTGTTGCCTTCAATATAACTCTTTGCCTCCACTACTTCTTTTAATAATCATTCCATGTGTTTGTATTTCTATGGGGAAAACTGTACTTCTTTGTGTTGTTGTGTTCCCCTCCTCACCTTCTCCCTGTGACCTCTCAACCCTGTCTCGTCTTGTTCAATGGTGGGTCCATCAGCTGGTTCCTCGGGGTCCTGCATGGGTTCATACAAACTGTTCCCAGGTCTGCTCTTTCTCTTCCTTCTTCGGGTGATGTGGAAGGAAGGAGTTGAAGAGGTCTATATATTGCTATATCTCTGCGTCACTTCTCCTTAACATATTAATATAAGTTAATATATGTTAGCGTTAAGGACTATGTGTAAGAGAGAATTAGTGTAAAAGGGCTATTTATTACACTGGCCAAATTTTCCGTGGAGCTTCAGTCAAACCAGGTGCTGGCCAAGGTGAGCTGCACGTCATGTCCAGGGTGAGCTGCACGTCATGGCCAAGGTGAGCTGCACGTCATGGCCAAGGTGAGCTGCACGTCATGGCCAAGGTGAGCTGCACGTCATGGCCAAGGTGAGCTGCACGTCATGGCCAAGGTGAGCTGCACGTCATGTCCAAGGTGAGCTGCACGTCATGGCCAAGGTGAGCTGCACGTCATGTCCAAGGTGAGCTGCACGTCATGGCCAAGGTGAGCTGCACGTCATGGCCAAGGTGAGCTGCACGTCATGTCCAAGGTGAGCTGCCGTCATGTCCAAGGTGAGCTGCACGTCATGTCCAAGGTGAGCTGCACGTCATGTCCAAGGTGAGCTGCACGTCATGGCCAAGGTGAGCTGCACGTCATGTCCAAGGTGAGCTGCACGTCATGTCCAGGGTGAGGTGCACGTCATGGCCAAGGTGAGCTGCACGTCATGTCCAAGGTGAGCTGCACGTCATGGCCAAGGTGAGGTGCACGTCATGGCCAAGGTGAGCTGCACGTCATGTCCAAGGTGAGCTGCACGTCATGGCCAAGGTGAGCTGCACGTCATGGCCAAGGTGAGCTGCACGTCATGGCCAAGGTGAGGTGCACGTCATGGCCAAGGTGAGCTGCACGTCATGGCCAAGGTGAGGTGCACGTCATGGCCAAGGTGAGCTGCACGTCATGTCGCCCAGCTGTGTTTGGCACCATGCTGGCAACGCTTCCTTACCCGTAGTGACACGTGTATCCTGGAAGTCTTGTCACACACACACAAACACGCGCGTACAGTGTAGAAACATCTCTGAAGGGACATGAAACAAAGAAATAGAAGGGAAGATGCCTGAGCCACTCGAGGAAATAGTAATGCTGAGTAGAGTGGAACAATCCGGGAACTCCCTCACCACCTCCGCCAGACAGCTCGGCCTGTGTGTGTGGCGGGCGTGGCTGGTACATTGTGCATAGCTGTGCCGTGCACGCATAAATAATCATTAAGCTGTCATCTATTTGAGTTATCTCGATCTTGTTCGCGCTCGTTTACTTGTCCTGTCCTTTATATACGCCGATGTGTGAAATAAGATTATTATTATTATTATTATCATCAGAGGAAGACAACGGGGGGTCTGCACGGTGCTGGGGCTGTACCAAGGTCTGCGAGAGGCCTTAATTGGCTGTACGGAGACAAAAAGGAAACGGAGAGAATTGTCAAGCTGTGAATGTGTTGCTGGCGCAGTGCTGGGAGAAAAGGGCGTGATTTCAGCAACGAACAGAAAGTCTGAGAGTTACGCACTATTGAAAAGGAAAGTGTGTGAATAAGAAGAGTGGACCGAGAGGAGGAAGACCTAGAAAGAGACACAAAGCCCAACAAGGAGACCTCCGGCTCCGTGTTTGTTCCTCCATGCCGCCGCGCCAGTGTTTACACCGAGGAGGCCGCGGGGTGACGCTGCTTGCCTCAGCACCTCGCAGCCCCCAGCACCTCGTTACCTTACAGCACCTCAGCACCAGCCCGCCAGGCACTGCAGAAGCAAGGAGAGGCAGCGGTGCTGAAGTGAGGGTCTGGGGCGGGTGCTGTGCTCAGCACCACTGACTTGAGGACTCCTTGGTGCATCCCGCGCCTGGCCTGCTGGCTTGGTCCCTGAGTGTGGTGTCGGGGAACCTTGCCGCCCGCTGCAGCTTCCCTGAGGTTCCTGCAAGGCCTGCCGCCTCCTCACAGCAGGAGCAGTGTTGCAGTGGAGGCTGCAGGGCCGGGCAGCAGCCTGAGTGGCCGGGACCAGCAGGAGCAGACTGCCCCTGGTGTGAGGATCAGGGGTGAACCACCACCACCTTGCTGCTGGCATCTCCAGCCATAAAGGAAAGGGAACGTTTGAGTGTGAGAAGATTGGAGACTGAGAGCAAGTTCACCAGACACAGCCTTGCACTCACTGCTGAAGGAAACCATGAGTGCCCAGAGTGTGGCCAAAGACTCCCTGGGAAGGGCGGCCTCTACAATTACACCCACACACTCTGATGGAAAAACTCATGAATGCCAAGAGTGTGGCAAAAAGCTCAGCCTGAAGAGTTCCCTCAACAAACACACCCTAACACACACTGGTGAAAGACCTCATGAATGCCAAGAGTGTGGCAAAAAGTTCAGCCGGAAAAGTAACCTCAACACACACATCCTTACGCACACTGGTGAAAGATCTCATGAATGCCAAGAGTGTGGCAAAAAGTTCACTACAAAACGGAGCCTCAACACACACACCCTTACACACACTGGTGAAAGACCTCATGAATGCCAAGAGTGTGGCAAAAAGTTCACTACAAAACAGAGCCTCAACACACACACCCTTACACACACTGGTGAAAGACCTCATGAATGCCAAGAGTGTGGCAAAAAGTTCACTGCAAAACAGAACCTCAACACACACACCCTTACACACACTGGTGAAAGACCTCATGAATGCCAAGAGTGTGGCAAAAAGTTTACCCTGAAAAAGCACCTGAAACAACACACCGTTACACACACTGGTGAAAGACCCCATGAATGCCAAGAGTGTGGCAATAAGTTCACCCTGAAAAAGCACCTGGAACAACACACCCTTACACACACTGGTGAAAGACCTCATGAATGCCATTACTGTGGCAAAAGCTTCAGTACGAAGCAGAACCTCAACACACATACCCTTACACACACTGGTGAAAGACCCCATGAATGCCAAGAGTGTGGCAAAAAGTTCAACCAGATAATTACCCTCAAGCAACACACCCTAACACACACTGGTGAAAGACCTCATGAATGCCCAGAGTGTGACAAAAGGTTCAGTACTAAGTCTCATTTGAACCAGCACATCTTCCGACACTCTGGCCTGAGAGAGTTCAAGTGTGATGTTTGTGGGAAACATTTCAAGTTGAAGAATGATATTGCCAAACACATGAAGATCCACTTCCGCTGAGGTGTTGTGTTGTGCTGCTGTGTGTGGTGGTGGAGGGAAGTGTAGCACAGAGAACAACAAATAAATAGTACAATCTTTTTCTCATTCTTCTTGAGTGTGTCCTGGGACCTGTTACTACTGCACTTTAATTACCACTGTTCTACATTAAGTACGGGAACCATACTAGCTAATGTGAAACCAATACCCAAAGTAAATAAGTGAGTAAGTACTGTTTACAAATAGATAATAAGTTCTTCATGTTGCTCACCTAAAATTCTCAAGACAATATTAAACATGCCATGCAGGGTTCACCTTGCATCACAGACTGTCATATCCCTCTAGTAAACTGGAAACTGACTGCCCTTCATAACACAGGATGAGGTGCTGGCCAAGGTGAGCTGCACGTCATGTCCAAGGTGAGCTGCACGTCATGTCACCCAGCTGTGTTTGTCACCATGCTGCCAACGCTTCCTTACCTGTAGTGACACGTGTATCCTGGAAGTCGTGTCTCTCTCTCTCTCTCTCTCTCTCTCTCTCTCTCTCTCTCTCTCTCTCTCTCTCTCTCTCTCTCACACACACACACACACACACACACGTACAGTGTTGAAACATCTTTGAAGGGACATGAAAAAAAAGTAGAAGGGAAGATGCCTAAACCACTCAAGGAAATAGTACAGTAGCAGCTTTTAACGTCTCACATAAACACATATGTACAGTGTAGAAACATTATCTGAAGGAACATGATAAAAATTACAAGGAGTCGAAGATGCCTGAACCACCACAGGGATATTGCAGCTTTTCTCGCAGATGAACAGAAATTTGTAATGGACTGAAGGAGGAAGTGGCCGATGCAAAATGCGTGCAATGATTAATGTCTGTATTCCACTAGTTCCAGTCTTGAGTGGGGGCTTAGTGGTGCAGTGGTTAGCACACTCGGCTCACAATCGAGAGAGCCCGGGTTCGATTCCCGGGCGGAGTGAAAAAACTTGGGCGGCTTTTCCGATACCCTACGCCCCTGTCCACCCAGCAGTGAATGGGTACCAGGTATTAATCGGGGGTTGTGTCCCGTCTCCTGGGGTCTGTTCCCTTCTCCTATAATTCCTTCCCCTTCTGTCTCTCTCCGGCATATGACCACAGATGTTGTGCCGACTAAACGAAACTTTCCAACTTTTCCGATACCCTACGCCCCTGTCCACCCCCCAGCAGTGAATGGGTACCAGGTATTAATCGGGGGTTGTGTCCCGTCTCCTGGGGTCTGTTCCCTTCTCCTATAATTCCTTCCCCTTCTGTCTCTCTCCGGCATATGACCACAGATGTTGCGCCGACTAAACCAAACTTTCCAGTCTTGACCTTTTGCTCAAGTGATGGGAAGGTTCCACCACGTAGGCTTCAGCTGGTGTGTGCTGCTCAGGGTAGCCAGGTCCTACTGCTGCAGGTTCAAGTAGATTGCAGAAGTCTTGCCTTCGAATCGGGACTTCCTGATGTGGTCTTGTGGTCTGGCTCTGGGTCTTCTATCTGAATTAGCTTCACTATATATTGATTTTATCTTTTTCTCTCGTATTTCCCAGAATGTTCAATCACTTGCTCATCAAAAAGGAGTCTTCCGATTATATTTTCCTCGTCTTCGTCATAGGGTCGTTGCAACATTAAATTTTTCCTCCCTTCTTCCCTATAAGCATCACACTGCACCAGAAAGTGATTCAAGTCTTCTTTAACCCGTCCGCTGTGATTGGCACGGATTCGCCATTCACTAGTAGCCTGTCACATATAGCCCCAGGTCCTTCTCTGCCTCTGTGGTGGATAGTGGAGTGTTTCCCATGTGGTATTGGTATGCTGGATAAACTCTCCCATGGTACAGGACTTTGCATTTTTCCTCACTGAATTGTAGCAGCCACTTTTTGCTCCATTCCTGTAGCCTGGTGATGTCTTCTTGTAGGAAATCCACAGCCAAGGGGTTCAGGAGAGCACTCACTGACCAACCCAAGGAGACAACACATTACACAGTTTTTTGGCTTATTCTTAAATCCTTTTCTATCACCAAGGTTCAGATTATTTGTACGCCATTTAAACATGCGTCTTTGGGCGTATAAACGTCTACTGCCCGCCACCACCGCGGGTTTTGGGCGGTTTTTGGGATGGAATTGGTCGGGAACAGTCCACGATCTGTACCGTCTATTTCAACAGTCATCAGCTCCTCTGTATTGACAAAAATGTTGGACTCTTCACATTTCATTATGAGAGACATTGCACACATGTATAATTTTTTTATTTTTTATTTGGCAGCATTAACTACATTATTGAATATCCTTCATTACTGTAGTGAGACAAAAAACACTTAACCCGTCCACTGCGATTGGCACGGATTCCGCCTTCACTGGTAGCCTGGTAACATATGATCTCAGGTCTTTCTCTGGCTCTGTGGTGGATAGGAGAGTGTTTCCCATGTGGTATTGGTGTGCTGGATATCCCTTCACTGGTAGCCTGGTAACATACACTCCCAGGTCTTTCTCTGCCTCTGTGGTGGATAGTGGAGTGTTTCCCATGTGGTATTGGTGTGCTGGATATCCCCTCCCAAGGTGCAGGACTTCACATTTTTCTTTATTGAATTGTAGCAGCCACGTTTTGCTCCACTCCTGCAGCTTGGTGATGTCTTCTCATAGGAAATCCGCAGTCAAGGAGTTAACAGTAAGCCCCGAGACTTGCATGGGTCGAGGCTCCTTCTTCAGTGCGGGAGCTTATTGTGTCTCGCTGCTTCAGACAACCGGAGTGCTGGACAAGGTGATGTATAATTACCTCAACAACAATTTGTACTGAGTGTGTGTGTGTGTGTGAGAGTGTTTCACCACGGCCTGTGGACTCACAATCGCCAACAATGAATTAATCAGTGGGGAGGTGGTGGCTGAGTCGACAGAGTGACGGCGCCGCGTTCAGAAGGACGCGAGTTCAATCCCCGCCCGGTGCTCCGCCCCAAAACCGCCTCCTACGCGTACCGGTCACAGTTTTGAAGCTGAGTGACTTGACTTGGTGTATATAGACTTAGGTTCACCCTGTCCCTTCAGTCTCATGTTGGGCCTCATAACCGCTGTTCCGCATGTGTCAATCGTGTTGCCATGTGTTTTGTAGTGTATGTAGGTGCTTGTCTAAGGCCTCTGTGTGGTCCCCAGCATGACCTCCATCAGAGTTATCTTGTGTCTGTAATCACCCTTAGGTATCGGGGTAACATTTGCATCAAGCTATTTTGTTTTTTCTTTTTAATTACCTTCTCGAGTTCGTTCCTTTTAACCTACTTTTGATTCACTTTCTGCATTTCCCTTTCCTTTTTAGTCTCTTCTTTGTTTTTTATATCATCACATTTGTTCTTTCTTGATTATTCTTCATCTTTGTCATAATCTTTTTCGTCTTGAAGGACCTCGTGGGGTAAATAGCTATGGGGGCTGTGAGGGAGACGTTATATAAATGTTTTGAAGTTTTAACATCGTTTATTAGTTTATTTACTCTTCTTTTGGCTTTTAATATGTATATCACATATTACTATTGACTAGATATAATTTAAAGAAGCTTATAAGGGAAATTTAGGGATCCTGTGCATAAACAAACAACTGCGTACTCTATTCTGAATCTATGTATTTTGTTCGGACTCTGGCTGTGGCATACGTATATTTGTTCTACTTTTAACACTTTACCCTAAATTTTACGGTATTTAGCATATGTATAACGTTAAACATAGTGTATGAGAATAAATTACACTTTGATTCACGTACAGAGACGGTGATTTAGTCTATTTACCCGCGTTATAAGTCCTATTGCAGAGAACCGAACACAGGCGTCCCCTTGGTCTTGGTCTGGGTCACCGGCATCAAAACGTTCCCTCGCCGCCCACAAGTCCTTTAATATCTTCATCGTCCATTATCTTGAACATCCAACATGGCGTGAGTATAAATTACCTCCCTAATGACCCGTGCCGAGCCGCCGCGTGCATTAATGGGGGTAATTAAGGGGATCGATAAGTAATAATGGCGGAAAATGGGGGTTAATTATGGGAGGTGGATATGGCCGGTGAGGGAAGGAGGGGAATAATTTTGTAATGTAATTTAGTCCTTAATGACCCTAGGGAGTGATTTACAAGGGTGCTAATGGAGGTATGTAAGGGAGGTAATTAAGGGAGAAATGGAGGTAAAGTAATGGAGGGAGGGAGGGAGAGAAAAAGAGAGGGAAGGGAGAGAGATTTTGATAACTTAAGGTAATTTAGTCCTTAATGACCCTAGGGAGTGATTGATAAGGGTGCTAATGGAGGTATTTAAGGGAGGCAATTAAGGGAGAAATTTAGGTAAAGTAATGGAGGGAGGGAGAGAGAAAGGGAGATAATTTAATAACAAGGTAATTTAGCCCTTAATGACCCTAGGGAGTGATTAACAAGGGTGCTAATGGAGGTATGTAAGGGAGGTAATTAAGGGAGAAATGGAGGTCAAGTAATGGAGGGAGGGAGAGAGAAAGGGAGATAATTTAATAAGGTAATTTAGTCCTTAATGACCCTAGGGAGTGATTAACAAGGGTGCTTATGGAGGTATGTAGGGGAGGTAATTAAGGGAGAAATGGAGGTAAAGTAATGGAGGGAGGGAGGGAAAGAAAAAGAGAGGGAAGGGAGAGAGATTTTGATAACTTAAGGTAATTTAGTCCTTAATGACCCTAGGGAGTGATTGATAAGGGTGCTAATGGGGGTATTTAAGGGAGACAATTAAGGGAGAAATTTAGGTAAAGTAATGGAGGGAGGGGAGAGAGAATTTGATAACAAGGTAATTTAGCCCTCAATGACCCTAGGGAGTGATTAATAAGGGTGCTAATGGGGGTATTTAAGGGAGGCAATTAAGGGAGAAATTTAGGTTAAGTAATGGAGGGAGGGAGAGAAAAAGGGAGGGGAGAGAGAATTTGATAACATAAGGTAATTTAGCCCTTAATGACCCTAGGGAGTAACTGATAAGGGTGCTAATGGGGGTATTTAAGGGAGAAATGGAGGAGGGGAGAGAAAATTTGATAACATAAGGTAATTTAGCCCTCAGTGACCCTAGGGAGTGATTGATAAGGGTGCTAATGGGGGTATTTAAGGGAGAATGGAGGAGGGGAGAGAGAATTTGATAACATAAGGTAATTTAGCCCTTAATGACCCTAGGGAGTGATTGATAAGGGTGCTAATGGGGGTATTTAAGGGAGAAATGGAGGAGGGGAGAGAAAATTTGATAACATAAGGTAATTTAGCCCTCAGTGACCCTAGGGAGTGATTGATAAGGGTGCTAATGAGGGTATTTAAGGGAGAAATGGAGGAGGGGAGAGATAATTTAATGTTAGGTTAAGTTTGGTTGCACTACACACACTTTGGTTGTCGGTGGCTGGTGGTGGGTGTAATTCCATAGTTTTATCATCTTCATATTTAGGTTAGGTTAAGTTTGGGGTAATTATTGAGATTCACTCCGCGCCTCAAAAATACAATACCACGCCTCCATATTGTACTTAAGGGAGGAAATCCATGTCCCTTAACCATAACATGAAGGCGGAGAAACTTAAAAGTAAAGAAAAAGTTGTAAAGTTTGTGGAAAGGCTTGTTATACACACACGACGCTTTGTTTTGGTGGCGGCCATATTGGGAAGCGAGCAGTGTTGCCAATGTTCCGGTTAGCGATGGTACGTTTAGTTAGCTATAGAATTGCACCCACCACCAGCCACCAACAACCAAACTTAACCTAACCTGAATATGAAGATGGTAAAACTATAGAATTGCACCCATCACCAGCCACCAACAACCAAACTTAACCTAACCTGAATATGAAGATGGTAAAACTATAGAATTGCACCCATCACCAGCCACCAACAACCAAACTTAACCTAACCTGAATATGAAGATGGTAAAACTATAGAATTGCACCCACCACCAGCCACCAACAACCAAACTTAACCTAACCTGAATATGAAGATGGTAAAACTATAGAATTGCACCCACCACCAGCCACCAACAACCAAACTTAACCTAACCTGAATATGAAGATGGTAAAACTATAGAATTGCACCCACCACCAGCCACCAACAACCAAACTTAACCTAACCTGAATATGAAGATGGTAAAACTATAGAATTGCACCCATCACCAGCCAAAGTGTGTAGTGCAACCAAACTGGGTAATTATTGAGATTCACTCTGCGCCCCCAAAATACAATATTACACCTCCATATTGTACTTAAGGGAGGAAATCCATGTCCCTTAGCCATAATATGAAGGCGAAGAAACTTAAAAGTAAAGAAAAAGTTGTACAGGTTGTGAAAAGGCTTGTTATACACACACGACGCTTTGTTTTGGTGGCGGCCATATTGGGAAGCGAGCAGTGTTACAATGATCCGTTTATGGCACGTATATAGAAAAGTTTATAATTATCACTAAATTGTTAGCAGTGTTGCCAATGATCCGGTTAGCGATGGTACGCGTGGTTAATTGTTAACTAAACGTACCATCGCTAACCTGGTCGTTGGCAACACTGCTCACTTCCCAATGGCCGCCATCAAATCAAAGCGTCGTGTATGTATAACAAGCCTTTCCAAAACCTTCACTACTCTTTCTTTACTTTTAAGTTTTTCCGCCTTCATATTATGGTTAAGGGACATGGATTTCCTCCCTTAAGTACAATATGGAGGTGTAATATTGTATTTTGGGGGCGCAGAGTGAATCTCAATAATTACCCAGTTTGGTTGCACTACACACTTTGGTTGGTGATGGGTGCAATTCTATAGTTTTATCATCTTCATATTCAGGTTAGGTTAAGTTTGGTTGTCGGTGGCTGGTGGTGGGTGCAATTCTATACTTTTATTAACATATTCATTCCCCAGTCTATCTATGTTTGGTATACAATTAGTTTTTCCTCCATTGCTGTTTTTTTTTGGGTGGGTGTACTTCTGTAATTTCATAGCTAACTGTATTTTTTTCCTCAATATCCATCTATTTTTTGTCATTTATCACACACACCAAAACTAATTGTATTCACAGTGCTTCTCTCTCTCTCTCTCTCACGGTTCATATCTGTTGGTTCCCTTTCCTTACACACACACACACACACACACACGGCAGATGCTTAATTGACAAGTGCGGTGGGTAGCTATTTCACAGGTACACACACTCTCTCTCTCTCTCTCTCTCTCTCTCTCTCTCTCTCTACTTAAATTTCCCACTTGCTGTGAAAAGTATGTGGTGGGTGTACTTCTGAAATATAACCATCAACTCTACACGCTTCGTACTTGGTATAACATTGATTTTTATTTATTTATTTATTTATTTATTTTTATCTAATTTCACCCGTCACAGTGTGGAGTTTGACATCGTGTAATTCTAAATATCCTGCCTCGCTCATCATCATTCCTTTTTATCATTGCCTGAGGAACTGACTTAATGGGGAATCTCTTGTCTGTTCTCTTTGGTTGTTATTATGAGCTGATTTCACAGTCCAGCACAGTGTCTTCGTAACAGCCCGAACCAAACTATAGGATCCCATACAATCCAAAATGGTGAGGTCTTCGATGCCACACTAAACACACAAGACTTTTCCTGTATAGTTTCGTCAGATTTGTGAACTTAAATTTAAACACCAGACACTATACAAGGAAATTTCGAAGGCTCTGGTATTGGTTTGGGAGCTTACTAACCCATCATGGGGAACTGTGGAACTGAATATAAACACCAGACACTATACAAGGAAATTTTGAAGGCTCTGATATTGGTTTGGGAGCTTACTAACCCATCATGGGGAACTGTGGACTTGAATATAAACACCAGACACTATACAAGGAAATTTTGAAGGCTCTGGTATTGGTTTGGGAGCTTACTAACCCATCATGGGGAACTGTGGAACTGGCCCTATTAGACACTCTCGCCCCTCACTTCACCTATTTCTTAAGGTCAAAGAAGGGATCATTCAGCTTCTAATGAGTGTTTTTTTAGGCTCATGATACAGAAGAACAGTCAAACTACCACCAGGGTCAGGAAACTACCCCTGGAAATGCCCCAAACTCCTACGAAAGCCTTGTCAAATACGTGAACTTGGGCGACGAAATGTTTTAAAATACGACCCTTTGTTTTTTGTATTCCACCTCCGCCTCCGCCTCACACTTCCCTCCCTCCGCAGCGTGGCACAGAAGAGGCGCAGTGACATGACGCCGGAGGAGCTGTCAGCGCTGGAGCGGGAGGAGTTTGCGACGGGGCCATTGCGCATCCTCAACGAGAGTGTGCAGAACAATACTCAGGTGTGTGTGTGTGTGTGTGTGTGTGTGAAAGTATTGGAAGACAGAAAAATCTTTGGTATGTATCTTTAATGTGCATGGATGACTTTGAGAGATCTACTTCAGGCTTTATTAACCCTTCCGCTTCGATTGTCTGGGATTTTGCCTTCACTGAATGGACAAGTCGATGAAGTTCAGTATTTTAAAACTGTAGTGACGGACTTAATTTTTCAGTTGATCACAAAACCAGACCGTAAAATTATGCAAGGGTGACGATATCTTCTGAACCTTGGCGAATGTGTTGGGAGCAGGGACGACAGAGACCCCCTTACTCAGATAGTGTGTTATTCTCTCTCTCTCTCTCTCTCTCTTTGATGGAGGGACAGCGAGAGATAGCTTGTGTTATCTTCTCTCTCTCTCTTTGATGGAGGGACAGAGAGATGGATGAAGAGGAGGATTAATGAGAGAGAGAGAGAGAGGGGGGCCAGGAATACATCTTATAACAGTATTTCTAACCCTCCCCCTCTCTCATTCCAATGTCTTTCCCCCCTCTCTCTCTCTCTCTCTCTCTCTCTCCAGTATCATTCCTTCCTTTCATATCTCCTCCCTGCATCTCTCTTCTTCCAACATCTTTCCTCTCCCTGTCTCTCCCTCCACACACTCCTTAGGTCCGGCAGAAGGTTAACTCTGGCCACTCAACGCACAGACAGATATAAAAAATTTGTACCAAGAGGCATCGTACTCTTTAATCATTTGAATACATGATAGTGACAGGGCAATGTTTCCAGATTGTCGTACTCAGCCGCTCACATTTCCCGACTTCCTACCCCAAAACCGTCTTCTGGGCTCCAGTAACGAAACCCATTTATAGTTATCGTTTAAAGAGTTAGATTCTGATAATTGTGAGAATGTGTGAAAGTGTGTTGGGGCCTGTGATTGTGTTTTTTAGTGATTTCACATTTCAATTAACTTTACATTTATAGTAATTTTACATCTTTTTTAGGAACTTATTGTAATATGGAGCTGCTATAGCCACAAAGAATTTCAATTTGTATGCATTGTTATGTTGCAAACTGACAATAAAGTTATCCAGTTATTAGGAAGGTTGGTTTGGTCTCTCTCTCTCTCTCTCTCTCTCTCTCTCTCTCTCTCTCTAATCCTCCTTCCCCCGGGGGCTTCGTGGTGCAGTGGTTAGCACACTCGACTCACAACCAAGAGAGCCTGGGTTCGATTCCCAGGCGGAGTGGAAAAATTTGGGCGGCTTTTCCGATACCCTACGCCCCTGTCCACCCCCCAGCAGTGAATGGGTACCAGGTATTAATCGGGGGTTGTGTCCCGTCTCCTGGGGTCTGTTCCCTTCTCCTATAATTCCTTCCCCTTCTGTCTCTCTCCGGCATATGACCACAGATGTTGCACCGACTAAACAAAACTTTCCAACTTTTCCGATACCCTACGCCCCTGTCCACCCAGCAGTGAATGGGTACCAGGTATTAATCGGGGGTTGTGTCCCGTCTCCTGGGGTCTGTTCCCTTCTCCTATAATTCCTTCCCCTTCTGTCTCTCTCCGGCATATGACCACAGATGTTGCGCCGACTAAACAAAACTTTCCAACTTTTCCTTCCCCTTCTGTCTCTCTCCGGCATATGACCACAGATGTTGCGCCCACTAAACAAAACTTTCCAACTTTTCCTTCCCCTTCTGTCTCTCTCCGGCATATGACCACAGATGTTGCGCCCACTAAACAAAACTTCCAACTTTTCCTTCCCCTTCTGTCTCTCTCCGGCATATGACCACAGATGTTGCGCCGACTAAACAAAACTTTACAACTTTTCCCCCCTCTCTCTAACACCCTCTAATCCTCCTTCCCCCCTCGGCAGGTCCTCATCAACTGCCGGAACAACAAGAAGCTGCTGGGACGCGTGAAGGCCTTTGACCGTCATTTCAACATGGTGCTGGAGCAGGTGACGGAGATCTGGATGGAGCAACCCAAGACCGCCAAGGGACAGAAGAAGGCCAAGCCGGTTAACAGGGAGAGGTGAGGATGGGAGGAGAGAAAACGGTTGATATGTTTAATGCTTTAATAACATAATAATAACAGTAATAATAATAATAGTAATAGTTGATGTGAATAATTACTTTGATATATATTTTAACATTTATTTCCTTTGCTTAACACACACAGCAAAACTAACTCTATTCACAGTGTCTCTCTCTCTCTCTCTCTCTCTCTCTCTCTCTCTCTCTCTCTCTCTCTCTCTCTCAGGACCCACAGGATGTCCCCCCCACAGTATGTTGACAACCCCCCCCAGACACTTACATGACCCCTCCTCTCTCTCTCTCTCTCTCTCTCTCTCTCATATACAGATTTTTTTTCTTTTACTAACTTAATTTTCTCTACTGAAATCTCTCTCTCTCTCATATTCACACACAATTTTTTTTCTTTAACTAACTAAATTTTCTCTACTTAAATCTCTCTCTCTCTCACAAACTTACTATCTCACGCACACACACACACTTGCTCGCTCTCTCTCACTCACTCACTCACTCACTCACTCTCTCTCTCTTTCAGGTACATCCAGAAAATGTTCCTACGAGGCGATTCTGTAATAATTGTTGTCAAAAACCCGCTCGGAAGCCAACAGAATGCCTAGAGAGAGAGAGAGAGAGAGAGAGAGAGAGCAAGGTACTGTGTGTGTTTGTGTGTGTGTACGTGTGTTATTATTCCATATTAAAATGATTTCTTAATAAGCTTATGTGTTTGATTATGATGTGTGGTCCTTACTTTGTGTGTGTGTGTGTTTTGTGTCTCTCTCTCTTTCTTTGATGGAGAGAGAGAGAGAGAGAGAGAGAGAGAGAGAGAGAGAGAGAGATGAAAGGAATATTAAAGAGAGAGGGAATGAGAGAGAAAAGGAATATTAGAGAGAGAGAGAGAGAGAGAATGGAAGAGGCAAGAGGATTAAAACAAAAGAGAGAGAGAGAGAGAGAGAGAGAGAGAGAGAGAGAGAGAGAGAGAGAGAGAGAGAGTGAGAGAGAGAAGAAGAAGAATGGGAGATAATGAAGCAAAGGAGAAAGAGGAACAGAGAGAGAGAGAGAGAAGGGAAGAAAGACAGATAGAGAAAGAGATTTAGAATGAAAATGAAGAGAGAGAGAATTAGTAGAGAGAGAGAGAGAGAGAGAGAGAGAGAGAGAGAGTGAATGAAGGAGAGAGAAATATTAGAGAGAAGGAATGAGAGAGAGAATGAAAAGGAAGAGAAAGGAAGATAAATATTAGAAAGAGAGAGAGAGAGAGAGAGATTGAGATAACGGAGAGGGTAAGAAAGAGGAGGAAAAGGAGATGGAGAGAAGAAGGTAAAGAGAAAAAATGGAGGTAAAATGAGGAGGAGAAGATTGAGAAGAAGAGGAAGAAGAAGAGATTGAGAGGAGGAGGAGGAGGAAGAGATGGAGGAGGAGGAGGAGAGGACAAGGAAAAAAGAAAAATAAAGAAGAGATTGAGAGAAGAAGGAAGAGGAGGAAGAAGAAACTGAGAGAAGAAGAAGGAGGAGGAGGAGGAGGAGGAAGAAAAAGTAGGAAGAGGAGGAGGAGGAGGAAGAGGAAGAAAAGGAGACAAAGAAAGGTAAAACACACACACACACACACACACACACACACACACACACTCTCTACTCCAAATCATAAATCCTGGCGTTCAAGACAGCCGACGCCTCGGAGGGTGCGAGAAGGGTCACCCCGTGCTCCCCCAGGGCTCGCCGCGGGGGCACCACCACCACCACGCCCCCCTCGCTGGTGCTGGTGGTGTTGAGGGCGTCTTGGAGCAGCAGAACAGTGGGCAGCGGGAGAGTGAGGAGGATGGTGGACTCCTTAATCCTGTGAGAGAGAGAGAAGGAAAAGTTGTAAAGTTTGGTTTAGTCAGCGCAACATCTGTGGTTATATGCCGGAGAGAGACAGAAGGGGAAGGAATTATAGAAGGAAAAGTTGTAAAGTTTTGTTTAGTCGGCGCAACGTCTGTGGTCATATGCTGGAGGGAGACAGAAGGGGAAGGAATTATAGGAGAAGGAAAAGTTGGGAAGTTTGGTTTAGTGGACGCAACATCTGTGGTCATATGCCGGAGAGAGACAGAAGGGGAAGGAATTATAGAAGGAAAAGTTGGAAAGTTTGGTTTAGTGGGCGCAACGTCTGTGGTCATATGCCGGAGAGAGACAGAAGGGGAAGGAATTATAGAAGGAAAAGTTGTAGAGTTTGGTTTAGTCGGCGCAACATCTGTGGTCATATGCCGGAGAGAGACAGAAGGGGAAGGAATTATAGAAGGAAAAGTTGTAAAGTTTGGTTTAGTCGGCGCAACATCTGTGGTCATATGCCGGAGGGAGACAGAAGGGGAAGGAATTATAGAAGGAAAAGTTGGAAAGTTTGGTTTAGTCGGTAAACATCTGTGGTCATATGCCGGAGAGAGACAGAAGGAAGGAATTATAGAAGGAAAAGTTGTAAAGTTTGGTTTAGTCGAATAACATCTGTGGTCATATGCCGGAGAGAGACAGAAGGAGAAGGAATTATAGAAGGAAAAGTTGTAAAGTTTGGTTTAGTCGGCGCAACATCTGTGGTCATATGCCGGAGAGAGACAGAAGGGGAAGGAATTATAGAAGGAAAAGTTGGAAAGTTTGGTTTAGTCGGCGCAACATCTGTGGTCATATGCCGGAGAGAGACAGAAGGGGAAGGAATTATAGAAGGAAAAGTTGGAAAGTTTGGTTTAGTCGGCGCAACATCTGTGGTCATATGCCGGAGGGAGACAGAAGGGGAAGGAATTATAGAAGGAAAAGTTGGGAAGTTTGGTTTAGTGGACGCAACATCTGTGGTCATATGCCGGAGGGAGACAGAAGGGGAAGGAATTATAGAAGGAAAAGTTGGAAAGTTTGGTTTAGTCGGCGCAACATCTGTGGTCATATGCTGGAGAGAGACAGAAGGGGAAGGAATTATAGGAGAAGGCAAAGTTTGAAAGTTTGGTTTAGTGGGCACAACATCTGTGGTCATATGCTGGACAGGGACAGAAGGGGAAGGAATTATAGGAGAAGGAAAAGTTGGAAAGTTTGGTTTAATGGGCGCAGCATCTGTGGTCATATGCCGGAGAGAGACAGAAGGGGAAGGAATTATAGGAGAAGGAAAAGTTGGGAAGTTTGGTTTAGTGGGCGCAGCATCTGTGGTCATATGCCGGAGAGAGACAGAAGGGGAAGGAATTATAGAAGGAAAAGTTGTAGAGTTTGGTTTAGTCGGCGCAACATCTGTGGTCATATGCCGGAGAGAGACAGAAGGAGAAGGAATTATAGAAGGAAAAGTTGTAAAGTTTGGTTTAGTGGGCGCAACATCTGTGGTCATATGCCGGAGAGAGACAGAAGGAGAAGGAATTATAGAAGGAAAAGTTGTAAAGTTTGGTTTAGTCGGCGCAACATCTGTGGTCATATGCTGGAGAGAGACAGAAGGGGAAGGAATTATAGGAGAAGGAAAAGTTGGAAAGTTTGGTTTAGTCGGCGCAACATCTGTGGTCATATGCCGGAGAGAGACAGAAGGGGAAGGAATTATAGGAGAAGGCAAAGTTTGAAAGTTTGGTTTAGTGGGCACAACATCTGTGGTCATATGCTGGACAGGGACAGAAGGGGAAGGAATTATAGGAGAAGGAAAAGTTGGAAAGTTTGGTTTAATGGTATAGCATCTGTGGTCATATGCGGAGAGAGAAGGAAGGAATTATAGGAGAAGGAAAAGTTGGGAAGTTTGGTTTAGTGGGCGCAGCATCTGTGGTCATATGCCGGAGAGAGACAGAAGGGGAAGGAATTATAGGAGAAGGAAAAGTTGGAAAGTTTGGTTTAGTCGGCGCAACATCTGTGGTCATATGCCGGAGGGAGACAGAAGGGGAAGGAATTATAGGAGAAGGAAAAGTTGGGAAGTTTGGTTTAGTGGGCGCAACATCTGTGGTCATATGCCGGAGAGAGACAGAAGGGGAAGGAATTATAGGAGAAGGGAACAGACCCCAGGAGACAGGACACAACCCCCGATTAATACCTGGTACCCATTCACTGCTGGGGGGTGGACAGGGGCGTAGGGTATCGGAAAAGCCGCCCAAATTTCTCCACTCGCCCGGGAATCGAACCCAGGCTCTTGGTTGTGAGCGTGAGAGAAGGATGTTGAATTTTGCGTCAGCGTGTGAATGTTGTAAAGTTTAACTACAGAGGGAATGATTATGGTAAGCAAAACACATATTAGGTATAGAGAACAGGTTAACACACACACACACACACACACACACACCTGCGGAAGTAGTTCTCCGGGCGCTGCGTGAACTCTCCGAAGATTGGGAACAGCGCACGGGTCATGTCGAACTTGAACTGGTGGGCTCCGGCGTGGCTGAACCTCGTCTCCAGAACCACCTCTTCCAGCACGTACTGAGGGAGAGGGAGGGTGCTGTTTGTATATCTCAGGGAGGTGAGTGGAGGGAGAGCGGAAGAGAGTGGATGGAGAGAGGAAACTGAGTGAATGAATGGAGAGAGAAGGTTGGTGGATGAAAGAGCAGAGAGAGAGAGAGAGAGAGAGAGAGAGAGAGGAAAGAAAGATGGAAGGGAGAGGAGGAGGAATGTGAATGGGAAAGAGGAAACTGAGTGGAGGAATGGAGAGAAAAGAGAGAGAGAAAGTAGGTGGATGGAAGAGTAGAGTGGAGTAGAGAGAGAGAGAGAGAGAAAGGAAAGAAAGATGGAAGGAAGAGAAAAATGGAGAGGAAGAGGAGGAAAGGAAAGGAAAGGAAGGGAAGGGAAGGGAAGGGAAGAGAAGGAAAGGGAAGGATAGGGAAGGGAAGGGAAGGGAAGGGAAGGGAAGGGAAGGGAAGGGAAGGGAAGGGAAGGGAAGAGAAGGGAAGGGAAAAGAAAGGAATAGAAAGAAAAAAAAAAACACTAGACATATTCTCTCTCTCTCTCTCTCTCAGTCAGCTCTCTCTCACCCCCGAGAGGTCAAACCCTCCTCTCCCATCCACCTCTCTGGCCTCGCCAACCTGCCCTGGCTGTACTGAACTGTACTGTAGATCTTGCTGTGCTGTGTGCGTGTGCTATTTCGCGTCGTGCTGCGTACTGCTTATTGTCAACCGAGTTAGCTGCCCGCAGAGGTGTGCTGTTGCTGTGCGACCACGTGCTTCCGACCATTGGACAGGATTAAGTGTTGCCCTTATTTTTACTACCTCTCTCCGCCTGTATCTACCCTCTCGCAGTAGCGCCTGTAAAACATATATACACCTATACACAAAACACAGTGTTACACTCTTTCCATACATTCTTTATATATTTCCAGATTCCACTGACGCCACTTCATACGCAGGTGTTCAGACCTACCTGACCTGACTTGACCAGATTATTCCCCAGAGACCAGTAATCCTCCTCCCTCCCTCTCGCGTTTCGCTCCTCCTCTTCTCTCGCCTCCCTCTCCATTGCCCCTCCTCTCTCTCTCTCTCATTACTACCCCCACTTGCCCCTCTCTGTCTCTCCTTCCTCCACCCGATCTCGTTCCCACCCTCTCTCTCTCCCCCTTTCCTCTCTCTCTCTCTCTCTCTCTCTCTCTCTCTCTCTCTCTCTCTCTCTCTCTCTCTCTCTCTCTCTCTCGCCTCCCTCTCCATTGCCCCCCCCTCTCTCTCATTACTACCCCCACTTGCCCTCTCTGTCTCTCCTTCCTCACTCCCTATCTCGTTCCCACCCTCTCTCTCCCCCTTTCCTTCGCCCTCTTCCTCCCTCCATCCCTTCCTCTCTCTCTCTCTCTCTCTCTCTCTCTCTCTCTCTCTCTCTCTCACTCTCTCTCTCGCTTATTCATGCACGGTCCCTCTGCCCTGACTTAAAAGAAAAGCAAAGCAAATATATAGATACCTCCTCCTTACCAAGATGGCGCTAAAGAAATGTTCGACTTGCACAGGAAACTTCTCTGGTCATTTCTTCTCAGGACGATCGACCGTCTGCAAGATCTGCCTGTTGACTCAGCAGATGGAAACGAGACTCCTTCATCAGGACGAAAGGCTAACGGCTGGCGAGAAGAAGATCACCGAACTAACAAGTACTGTTGATACCTTGCAGGAGTTTATCCAGGCCAACATCGTCGCCCCTCCTGCAATTGACGCCTCATCACCCTCCTCACCTGCACTCGATGCCCAGCCACCTTCCAAGAAGGCACGTCACAGGAACCGGTAGAGCTGACGCTGAATGCTTCACCCCGTGAGAGGAGGAGCCAGACCCGCCCCTAGAGCCATTTATCCTACTCATTGCTACAACAGATTTGCCATACTGGAGGAGGAGGACGAGGAACAGAGCACCTTCTTGGTCGGTGACTCTATGATTCGCCATCAGGTGGTTGAATTCTGTGGCAGAGTCCCCGTCGTAGGCGTAACTACTGTTATCCTGGAGCTGGTGTTGGCGACATCACAGCTGCCCTGGACGAGGTCTCCGCTGAGGCCTCTAATGACTCACTCTTTGTTCTCCACACAGGTACAAACGACGTCACCACGACCGGTCTGAGGAACTGCTGGACAAGTACCGTAGGCTCATCCAGCAGTATAAGACTAAATCCCCTAATATTTTGATTTCAGGAATTCTACCACGGACATGGGATGAGGGCGATTTCTACAGTAAGGCCTTCAGCCTCAACAACCGCCTGCAGACTCTCTGCGGAGAGCTTGACGTCAATTCTTTAACGCCTGGAACGATTTCTACGGCCAGAGTAGACTTTTCCAAAGGGACATACACCTGTCCCCATCGGGCAGCCAGATTTGGAAGGCTCCTCAACAACGCCGTGCGTAACGCCAGACAACAAAACACGACTCTCAGCCACGTCCTTCCATCCCGCCCGTGTAAATAGACACCTCACACCGCAACAGACTCGTAACATTGAACCCTCCAGTAACTCTATTACCAAGCTTCAAGATAACCTAAGAGTCCTTAGTTTCAATGCGTAGCCTAAGAAACAAATTTGATGAACTGCGATGTCTTGCTCTGACAGAAAACTTTGACGTAATTGCTATAACCGAAACATTTATCGACACCACTAATATTGATTTAAGTTCCTAATATAACATAGATGGCTACAGATTCTTCAACAATGATCGTGTAAACCGTAGAGGGGTGGTGTCGCCCTTTTGTCAAAAGCTACTTGCAACCTACTGACAAAACACCAAGAAACAGTAACGTTGAACATTTGTGCGCGAGTAAACATTGCAAAAGTCAATTTAAATATATCTGTCACTTACAGGCCTCCGGGCAATCACTTGATGGCGATCTTGAAATGTACAGCGTCTTAAGGCAGTCACTTAATAACAGCGACTCACTGATACTAGGAGACTTTAACCTCCCCATATCGACTGGGCGACACTGTCGGGTACAGAAGGTGAGTCCCATAGAATGATCAATTTCTAGAGGAAAATTATCTAAGCCAAATGGTTTCTGAACCAACTCGACAAAATAACATACTTGACCTTGTTATAGCGACCCAAGATAACCTAGTCAGTAATGTCACGGTAGGAGAACACCTCGGTTCCTGCGATCATAAACTAGTGCGCGTTGACATTAGAGCTCAAACATCGGTGACTGAAAATAAAGTTAAGGTGCCCAATTTCAAAGAGCCAACTTCAGAAATCCGACGAAAACTAATAGATATGCAACTATCAGATGACGGCAATGCAGAGGACGCCTGGCTAAACTTTAAAAATCACTTACTCACTCAGCAGGACACATTTGTCCCCTTGTGCGAATTAACACTAATAAAAGTCCACCTTGGTTTAATAGCGAAATTAAACACTCAGTCAAGGAGAGAAAATTGTCTTACAGGTTAAAGAAAGACCAAAGCACGCCCGAAAACATTAGACTTTACAATGATGCAAGGCGACGAGTAAAAAGATTAGTGCATCAGGCAAAGCGTAGATATGAAGAAAATATTGCAGCCAACTGTAAAAATAATCCGAAATCCTTCTTCAGTTACATAAACAACAGAAAGGCGATCAGAAGTGGAATTGGACCTTTAATAAACAGCGACGGTGCACTAGTGACTGACAGCCAACACGTTGCAAACCTATTAAATAATTACTTTTCCTCGGTGTTTAATAATAACAGTCCACCCACCATCACCACCAACACCAGTACTAATGTAAATCCCGAGCATGCATTGTCTAACTTTGAAATAAAACCCGATGAAGTCCTTAAAGCTCTCCATTCACTTAAAACAAATAAAAGTCCTGGACCTGATAAAGTATATCCAACTCTGCTGAAAGAAACAAAGAGCGAAATACTCTCCTCCCTCACAACCGTATTCAATATGTCCTTGCGACAAGGCATTGTCCCTTCAGATTGGAAAAAGGCTAACGTGACACCGATTTTTAAGAAAGGAGACAAAAAAGTACCAGGTAATTACAGGCCCATTAGTCTAACTTCGGTTGTAGGTAAGCTACTTGAGGGCATAATTAGAGACAAAATTGTGAGTTACCTTGAAAGCCACTCATTAATTGGGGACTCACAACATGGCTTCCGAAACAAAAGATCCTGCCTATCAAATCTATTAACCTTTTATAACGACCTCTTCACTGTTTATGACGTAACCAAATCACTGGACGTAGTCTATCTTGATTTCCAGAAAGCGTTTGATAAAGTCCCGCATCATAAATTACTTTACAAATTAAAACAAATAGGTATTGACGGTCAGGTAAACCAATGGATCGCGAATTGGTTGAGCAACAGACAACAAAGAGTAGTGATTGACGGATTTAACTCAGAGTGGGCGCCGGTCACTAGTGGCGTCCCTCAGGGCTCGGTTCTTGGCCCAGTGCTCTTCATTATTTACATCAACGACGTGGATGTTGGACTCAATAACCGCATTAGTAAATTTGCAGACGACACAAAGATTGGTAACTCGGTTCTCACTGACGAAGACAGGCAAAGCCTCCAAGAGGATTTGCACAAAATTTCAGCTTGGTCGGATAGATGGGAGATGCCCTTTAACGTAGACAAGTGCCAGGTCCTTCAAGTTGGAACGAGGAATAAAAGTTTGATTACGAAATGCGCGGCGTTAAACTCAAAGCGTTCAATGCGTCAAGGACTTGGGGGTCAAAATCGCGTCAAACCTCAAATTCTCACAGCAATGCATCGATGCAGCAAATAAAGCGAACAGAATGTTGGGCTTCATTAAAAGAAACTTTTTATTTAAGAATAAAGATGTAATACTCCCGCTCTACAACAGTTTAGTCAGACCCACTTGGAATATGCGGTACAGTTTTGGTCTCCTCACCATGCAAAGGATATTGCTAAATTAGAAGGTGTTCAGCGTCAAGCAACGAAAATTATCCCTTCCTTGCGCAACAAATCCTACGAAGAAAGGCTTTCCACCCTTAACATGTTCTCTCTTGAAACGTCGCCTCCGAGGAAAACTGATCGAATGTTTTAAAATACTTAATGGTTTCACGAATGTAGACAGATCAACATTGTTTATGATCGATGACACTTTGCGCACGAGGAACAATGGCGTAAAACTCAGATGTA
Source organism: Eriocheir sinensis (assembly GCF_024679095.1). Classification (NCBI taxonomy): domain Eukaryota; kingdom Metazoa; phylum Arthropoda; class Malacostraca; order Decapoda; family Varunidae; genus Eriocheir; species Eriocheir sinensis. Next base: position 7,181,027 of record NC_066577.1, read on the forward strand.
GACAAGTAAATTCAGACTGCACCAAATTTTCTTCACCAACGTTGTGCGAGAGAATGGAATAAGCTCCCATCATCAGTGGTCCAGTGTAACACGATTGACTCCTTCAAAAATAAGCTCGACCGTCACTTCCTTCAACTTAATATCAACTAGAGTAGAAATGCAACGTTTTGGAGTCTTCTGATTAATGTAAAATCACTTAGGTTTAAGGACAGACCACCAAGTCTGGACCATGGGGTCTGTGTGGTCTGATTTTCTATGTAAATCTATGTAAATCTCTCTCTCTCTCTCTCTCTCTTCCACTCAGAATCCTCTCTCTCTCTCTACTTCTTCTCCCACCTTCATTCCTTCTACCATTCTCTCTCTCTCTCTCTCTCTCTCTCTCTCTCTCTCTTCCACATACCTTATCCAGAGTCTCCGCCACCTCCACCCAGAGCCTGTGGAAGAGTGGAGTTGCCAGGGTGTCGCGGAGTGTGTGGAGGTGCCGCGCCAGGACCTCCAGTAAGGGACAGACGCTCGGACTGGCCTCGGATACCTGTGGAAGAGGAGGTGGATGAGGTGGTGGAAGAGGAGGTGGAAGAGGAGGAGGTGGAGGAGGGAAGTATGGGTTGTGTGGTATTGGAAGAAAGAGGAGGAGGAGGAGAAGAGAGAGAGAGAGAGAGAGAGAGAGAGAGAGAGAGAGAGAGAGAGAGAGAGGAAGAGGAAGAGGAGGAGGAGGAGGGAAGAACGGGTTGTGTGCTATTGGAAGAGAGAGAGAGAGAGAGAGAGAGAGAGAGAGAGAGAGAGAGAGAGAGGAGGAGGTAGAGGAAGATTAAACTAGAACACACACACACACACACACA